>NC_061513.1:312777135-312803597 GCF_022539505.1 Lolium rigidum
TGCCGTGCGATCTGTCGCACGGCAACGACGGCTTCTCCCGTAGTGCGATCTCTAGGAGGGTGTGAGCAGGCATCTCGTCCCGATCGAAGACCCTCGCATTGCGTTGTAGCCATAGAGATCTACTAACTAACAGGACTAGCGAGTTGAAACGGTGACGGTCCCTGGCGCGTAGCTGCTGTTCCGCGTCCGGCCACCAATCAGCGAGCACACTATCAGCATGCGGGGCCAGCTGCTCCCACTGATGGTGCTGCAGGATCCTAAACCAATCGCGCGCGTAGCAGCATTGTAAGAGGAGATGGTTGAGAGTCATCCTCAATGCCGCAGAGCGGGCAAACCGTGTGACACGTAAGACCGTGACGTGCCATGCGATCCGCCGACCAGCATCTCCCACGCAAAGCAAGCGAGCCAAAGATCTTGAAACGTAGAGGTGCGAAAGCATTCCACAGCTGCGTCGCACCGGGTAGGGTTGTCAGTCCGACGAAGAAAGCCTAGTATGCCGTGCGGGCATCACCAACCGGGCGATCCAAACGGATGCGCTGGGTCGTTCGTTTTAGGCCGTTTGCGTGGCCGCCCGGCCACGCGGACAGCGCCCCGCGTCCGTGTATTCGTTTGGGTCGCACGCGGCGCTCAACGCGGCGACCCAAAGAGACGCCACGTGGTTCGTCTTCGTTGCGCAACGCTGCGCCATGGCAGGCCTCGACGGGACAGCCATGGTGGGCGGTGGAACGCGTAGGAAAGATCCCGCGCGCACCAAGGTTCCCGCGCGCGAAAATGCCATTGGCGTGCGCTCGCGCCCAAGTTTCCCGCCAGACCGCCGGCTATAAAAGACGGCGGCGGTCTCATACAGACCGCATCACCGTTCTCTCCCCCTCCACCTTCTCCGGCGCCATGCAGCGCACCCTGCAGGCCACATGGGCCAAGCTCTCCCTCGCCGCCCGGGCCAGGTTCCCGCGGACGGAGGAGGAGGAGCGCGCGGACTCGCGGTGGGTCACCGACGATGAGGCGCTCCGCATCGCTGGCGGCGGCAAAGAAGGCCGGTGACGCGGAGATGGTGGAGGCGGCCGCGGAGGGCTGGCACGAGACCGCGGACGGCTGGTACGAGGCCGCGGAGGAGGGGGCGGCCGCCTTGGAGGAGCCCGTCGCCGAGGAGGACCTCGCGCTGGCGAACATCAACGCCGCCATCGAGGAGCGTCTCGCCGACCTCACGCGCGTGACGAAGGAGCACGGGGGCATCTGGCGGGCCGGCCGCCGCCGCTTAGGCGACCTCCTCGGCCGGAAGAACGAGCTGCTCGCTATGCGAGCAGCCCGTCACCTCATCCGGATGCCGTCGCCCGAGCAGCGCGCGCCGGGAGGATGCTCGAGTCGGCGGAGCGCGGCCAGCAAGAGCGCATGCGCCGGCGTCGGGAGAACCACGAGGCCCGGGCCCCCGCCCGCGTCCGCCTGGAGGCGCGCACCGCTGTGGAACGCGCCGCTCTGCAGGAGGTGGAGCTATGCGGGAAGCGGATGATTCCGCCGCAGGAGGCGGAGCGCGAGCGCCCGAGGTGCGCGGACGAAAAGGAGGAGGATGATGGCCTCCGCCCAAGCTGCCGCCGCCCGCGCCGCCGCCGACGCGCCACCCAGCCCGTAAGCTGGAGTGGAATCCTCACGCGTACAGGCCGCCCGCGTCGAGTGAAATCCACGGCCCCGACGGCGAGCCGGCGAGGTGTCGCCGGCGAGCCGCCGGCCCCGTACGTATTTAGGATAGAAGTAGTAGCTACAAAAAAAATGTAATGAATCTCTTTAATGAAAAATATTGTTTATGCCTATGACACGCGGGCCAGGGGCGGACAAGGGGCGGACGCGAGCGACCAGCCTTTCGCGTCCGCGGCCACGCAAATCCGGCCAAGATTTGAGCCGGGTTTGCGTCAATCCGGACGCCGCGGGCATCCGTTTTAGGGATGGGTCCGCGCGCTGGGCCGGGTTTTTGTCCGGCTGGACCCATCCGGACGCGCGGGCGCGGGATGGGTCGCCCGGTTGGAGATGCTCTCAGCTCCACCTGATGGCACCACACGATGGACCGCCTCCCAGAGCTTGGGGAACTACACGGTGGCATGACAGAGAGCACACCAGCGATGCCGCGAACCCAGGTGTCGCCCGCCAGTCCATCCTGCGCAGAAAGCTTGAGCGTGGTGGACGGGCGAATCATACGGAGGATCGCCGGCGCGATGCAACCCGCGGACAGACCATCAAGCCAAGGGTCCTGCCAGAAGAGGATGGCACTGCCTGTCCCAACGGAGATCGCAGCGGACGCGACGAAAACGTCCCGCGCAAGCTGGATCACCGGTTTCTGAAGCCCATCGATCCCACGGTCTGTCACCATCTGTTCTCGACGCCCAAATCCACTTGGCTCGCAGAGCCGCGTTGAGAAGCCTAAGGTTGTGTAGGCCAAGCCCACCAAGCGCCTTTGGCTGGCAGACAAGAGGCCAGGTGACGAGGCAGTTGCCCCCCATACATTCCTCCGATCCGGACCACAGGAAACTGCGCCATAGCTTGTCCATGTAGGTGAAGACCCAGGGCTCGAGGTCAAGCGCGAGCAGCTCATGCTTGCGTAGCTTGACGACCGATAAAGGGAGTCCCAGGTACTTGCATGGCAACGGAGCAACCGGGCAGTCAAGAGCTTCCCCCGCGGCCGCATCGTCCTCGTCAGAGCACCGGATGGGTGCGAAGGAGCTTTTGGCGAAGTTCACGGCAAGCCCCGAGGTGTCCCTAAAGAACTCGAGGATATGACAGATGGCGGTCAGCTCTTTCACCGCTGGTTTGGCGAAAACGACGATGTCATCCGCGTAGAGGGAGACACGGTGCCTCAACCCTAACGCCGCTAGGTCGGAGATGACGCCCTGCTGCTCCGCGATCCGGAACATACTAGAGAGCACGTTCATACAAAGGATGAATAGCAACGGGGAAAGGGGGTCCCCTTGCCGCAACCCCCGGCCATGGCGGAAGGAGGCACCCGGGCATCCGTTAACCAGCACCTGCGTAGCGGCCATACCGAGTAGTAAGGCTGGACACGAGCCAGCTCGAGCTGGGCTCGGTCCGAGCCATGCTTTGGCTCGCTGCAAATCAGCTCGGCTCGGGCTGGCTCGTTTTGCCGACGAGCCGAAAAAGTAGGCTCGGCCCGAGCTTAGCTAAAACTCGGTCCAGCTCGGGTCGGCTCGCGAGCTGGGAGCCTCCAGACACTGCCAGGTAGGCCCCACGGTGGAGCACCATGGATGCAGATGGTTGGATCCTCGACGAACTCGGTGATGAGAGCGACCTCGACGGCGCCAGCACCGGTGAGACTGGCCTCTCTGCAGCCAGATCCTTGATGGCCATCGACGAAGACGACAGCTTGGCGTGCGCGGCCGTCGATGGAGACATCACCTTGGCTTGCGCGGCTGTCCATGGCGGTCGATGGGGAAGAGAGGGTTGGCGCCGACGGAGAAGGAGGCTTGGTGTGCGCAGCCGAGCGGTGGTGGCGACATACTGGTGGCGGCGCATGGGAGGACTTGGCGGCGGCTCATGGGTTGGAGAACGGAGACAGAGGAGTTCGATTTGGAGACAGAACGATGACCTGATATGCTCGCTAGATGTCCTATTGGGCTAGAAATCAGCCCACCACTCCCGACCTCCCCTTCTCTACATTCATAAAAAAAACGACGAGCTTTCGAGTTGGCCCGAGCCGAGCCCAGCGAGCTAAAAGCCCGCGGCGGTCCAGGAAAATAGGCTCGGCTCGGTTCGGCTTTTCCACGGGCCGAGCTCAACTCGGGCCGAGCCACGAAAAGCTCGGGCCGAGCCAAAAACTCGGCCCGTATGTCCAGCCTTACCGAGCAGGATGGTGATCCACCTGATCCACCTGGGCCCAAAACCCCGCTGCTGGAGAACGCTCAAGAGGAAAGCCCATGACACACTGTCAAAAGCATGGGCAAAGTCCAGCTTGAGGAGGAGCATGGGGATGCGTTTGCGGAACATCAATCAAGCGGATTGCTGCACCAAGATGAAATTATCGCGGATAAAGGCACTCTGGTTCTGGTCCACCAACTCCGCCATTCTGGGCACGAGCCTAAAGGCGAGGATCTTGGCCAGGAGTATGGCGAAGGAGTGGACGAGGCTGATCCGCCATGTCTGAGGCACCGTCACGCTTGGGCAGCAAGATGATGTAGGCCTTGTTCAACCTCTCGAAGCCCTGCGATCGCCCCAGAAAGATCTCCCGCAAAGCCTCCATAACATCCGCCTTGACAACCGTCCAACTGTGCTTTAAAAACGCCCACGAGAAGCCATCCAGGCCAAGGGTTTTGTCGTCGGGCATGGACTTGATCTCAGTCCACACCTCCTCCGAGAAAGCATATTCAAGCCCCGCAACATCAGCTCTTGGCCGACCGGCTGATGTCGTGAGGGCGCGCCGTGGCCTGGCCAATTAACCGTGCAAAGAAGCTAGTGGTGAGCTCCTCGTTGGCTTCCTGATCTGAGGCCGATCGGTCCCCATCATGGAGCCTAGCGCAAAAGGTCCGCCTCCGAGCTCCTCCTTGGCTTCCTTGACAATAATTTTATGGAACTCCTGAAGGAAGCGCAAGTTGACTTGGATAGTACTTGTTAGTCCTACATGAAATTTTGAAGTTTGTTGCAACAGCCACTAGCACATGGAACTGGAGTACTAATTGGTTGACATATTCAGGAGCAATGTTTGTCTTTTGTAGGTGCACGATGGACAGAAGCTGCAAACGCGGAAGTACAGCGGATCATAACATAGGGTGGCACGATCCGGTCGAGCGTTTCGCAGGCCGATTCATGGGTAATTTTTTGTGTGACATGCATCTGCAGTCCTCTAACTCGTAGCCTCGTAGGCAACGTTCAAAACAATACTCAACCTCACAAATTGCACCCTGGCCCATCCATGAGGGCGTGCTACCGATGATTCGGTTGTTTCGGCTAGTGATGATCCACCGTTTTTCAAGCAAATCTGGTACTCTAATTTAGTTATGCATCCTTTGACTACTCAAACCACAGTTCTGCCATATAATCTGGATCTCTACTAATTTAGTTATGCAAATCTGGTACTTAATATAGTCCTGCTGCTCGCCATTGCAGCCTGCAACTGCATGGATCCCGCACTCGTCAAGCTCCGAGAGTTCGTGTACCTCAATATGCTGATCTCGGAACATATCATTGGAGCGATCAACCTGGCCAAGCTGCACTACAAGAAAACGGGCCTTTAGTCCTGGTTGATAAGGGGCTTTAGTTTCGGATGTGCAACCGGGTATAACCCCCTCCCCCCACACCCCCACCCTCTGGTTATGGTTGTGTTGCGAACCGGGATTAAAGGGAATCCACGTGGCTGTGCATGGACGCGCGGGGTGGAGGGGCTTTAGTCACGGTTGGTACAGGCGTGCCTGTTTTTGTGCCGCGACAGAGAAAATGGCTGTTTCTCTGTTGTGACAGAGATTTAGGGTTTTATGTTTTTCATTCAAAATCAACGGTACTACATGCAGCAATCAAGGAAGCATTACACAACACCATCATGAATATCGACATTGTCATGAATACAGTAATGCATATACAATATATGTATCCACATAATCGACGGTATTACTTAGGATCCCTATGTTCTAAATACATATTTCCGATGGTATTCTCCTTTTGGATATATGGCTTCCATAAGTAAGAATCTCGCCAATTCGCCTTGAATTTCTTGTAGGCGATCCTTTGTTACGAGTTTATTCCGCAGACGTCTGTTCTAACGTAAAGAAGTGGATCAATATATATGAATGAAACTCAACACAATAGATTGGCAATAAAATAAGATTGTGAATATTGTTTCATACACGAAGGCTTTGTATAATTCTTTGCCCCCTAACGACATGTCAAATGGAGGATGTACTCGCAAACATAGTATCCACATAAATTATTATCATCTTCCTACGTCAAACACTTTACGAGAATAGATTTTTATCATATAATAATTAAGCATGATAATGGTATTGAAACAAGCTCCTTTTGTCATTCACCCCTCGCAACCTTGATGAACCGTTTCCAAATCCTGCCCAGCAAAGAAAAATTGAGTAAAGGGGTTATTAATTACTTGATATTAGGAAATGAACAGAAGATGCCGATATAGGACGATAATGATTGAAATTACCTATGGAGCATTCTGCTAAGGTCCGCCCACGTCTCATGGTTTTTACATTTCGAGTCCATAACAAGTATCACCCCTTTGTCAAGCTGAAAAACCGGCAGAATAAAGCGGAAACTACGCACACATAACTTGTAGGATTATACTTGACATCGAGTAAGCGGAATCGAATGTGTACAAGATAGTAACACTAACTTGACGTTGTACGGAAATAGTAATTCCTTGTTGGTTTCTTGTTTCATTGTTTCATTAGAAACGTTAGCAAGTACTCCTTTGTGTACTTCGGATGTTTTTGTAATGTAAATTCATGAATGTTATTTGGGTCAATGAACCCAACATCATAGATTTGTCCTCTTTTGCATTCAAGCATCTTCATTCTGCATAATATCATACAAAATAATACGGTGAGGATAATTATTAATGCAATGAAGGAGCTGAGCTAGAGACTTAATTACATAAATAAATCACTTAAAGACAATAGCAACTGTTGAGAGATTTATCCATGGCATCTTCATTGCACTACTAGGAAAAGGCTTATTGCCGGCGCACCAAAATGGGCTATTGCCGGCGCACCAAGAGCCCGCCGGTGCGAACGCGCCGGTGATAATAGCTTATTGCCGGCGCACCAGTCGGTGCGCCGGCGGTATCTCGCGTTATCCCCGGCGCACACTGTCCGGTTCGCCGGCGGTAAGTTATACAAGAAAACAAAAAAAATTCAAATCTAGATCCGGATCCGGATCTAGATCTAGATCTAGCTAGTCAACCGTGGTTGTCGTCTATGCGCCGATGTAGGAGGTGCATGAGGTGCTTGAGGATGCTGGAAGCTCCCAAGATTGGCGGGCCGGTGTAGGAGGAGGAGGAGTAGGCCGGAGGAGGAGGAGTAGGCCGGAGGTGGAGGAGCCCGGAGGAGGTGGAGGATGCCGGGAGGATGCCGGAGGTGGCCGACGGTGATGGGGGAGGCCGGAGATGTTGGAGGAGGCCGGAGGACGTCGAGGAGGCTGGAGGTGGTGGAGGAGGTCGGAGGACGTCGTGGCCGTCGGTGGAGGAGGAGGATGAGTTGGTCGCCGGAGTAGCTCGCCGCCGCAGAAGCTCGGTATAGAGAAGGAGGAGCAGGAGATGGAGGAGGAGGAGGAGGAGGAGGAGGAAAAGAGAAGGGGAAAGTGAGCACCGCGGGTTGAGTTGTGCCTATATAGCACTCCTTACCGCCGGCGCACCAAGTAGGGTGGTGCGCCGGGGGTATTTTTTCTTTTTTTTTCACCCAAATCTTAAACCTCAAAAAAGTCCTGTTTCTGTTTTCCAATTGACGAATCCATTTTTTCTCCAAACGGCCGTAGGCTGTTGAATTCGAGTAGATCGATTTTGATATAAAAAAGTTTTTCATCGGAGGTCGTATGCAACCAGAAATCCCGTTTTACCGAAAGATGATGCCATTTTGCATAATACATCGAAATTCAAATTTTCAAATTTTCCCTAAAACTAGATCACATATTACATGGGCATTTCAAAGGATTTTATTTTTTGAATTTTCTATCATTTTCTATTATTTTTTCGAAGACTGAAAAGGCGATTCCCGGGGGGGGTGGAGAGAAAAATCTAGGCAACTTACCCCCGGCGCACCTCTATGTTGGTGCGCTGGTGGTAAATTGTCTACCACCGGCGCACCACCATAGAGGTGCGCCGGGGGTAAGGTGCCCGGAATTTTTGGGGGCGGCCAGATCTCTTCGAATTTTATCCCCGGCGCACTAATTTTTTTTGTGCGCCGGCAGTATAGGTCCATCGCCGGCGCGGCGGAAAAGGGGTGCGCCGGCAACACTTTCCACCGGCGCACGTGGAAGGTGGTGCGCCGGCATATATTGCCTCCACCTATAGGCGTTTTCCTAGTAGTGTTGAATAACTGAAGTAATGCTCATCTCGAACTCCCACAATGAGCATGATCTCCCCTTTAACGCATGCTTTCATGTACCACTCATGCAATCTTCACATGTGTGTTCCTAGATGCGGAAACTTGTTAGCACTGAGGAGAGGCTTCATGTATGTGTATTGTTATGATAATTCAGTCGTGGGATAGTAGCCTTGGTATTGAACAGTTGTACCATGATATTTGTCTGTTCGCTTGACCATTTCTGCCATCTCTGGATCGTCATAGGAGTAAACATTGAGGGGGTTAACTCTTGGTTGTTCTGTTCTCCCAGATGTGCTACTTGCCGATTTTCTTTAGTCGATCGTACAATAGAGCGGTCATAGTCATCTAGCACTTCAACTGGCGATGGTCGCTCAAGCATGTTGACATAGTGCTTCACTGTTCTCGGTGCTATGTACATATTTGGCGGGGTCTGTTTCGGTGCAAGCTGTTGCTTCACATAGGAAGCCACGATAGCAGTATTTTCCTCATCAGTCCTCTCGTATGGTAACTTGGGAGGATACTTCTTCGCAGCTGAGGATCTCTTCGCAGCTGTACTAATAGCTGCCGGAGCGGCGGTGATCTTCATCTTTTACCGAGTCTTCTTAGGCGGCGGAGGCAACGGAGTCTGCTGATGCGGAGGACACAGCGGAGGTGGCGGAGACGGCGACGGTGGATGAGACTGTGGAGGCGGCAGAGACTGAACTGGGGGTGGCATTGGCTTCCAATAATTTGGAAACACGATGTTTTCCTTTGACCATAGAACGGTGCCTCTAATGGCTTCTTCTAGTTCATTTAGATCCACATCTTCACCTGCAGGGAAGTCAAGCTTCAGATGCTCAAATGCTAACATGATTTCATCGACCCCGCAATAGCATAGCCATCTGAAACCGGACGACAATGGTAAGTTGGTCTAGGTTCAGGAGGTAAGATAAAGCCGACCGCCGCCTCCATGGTTATGTTCATAACTTTCACATGCAACTCACAATGTTGGCTCTCTGTAGTATCATCTACGGGCTAGTGACGAGCCAACATCACCGCATCATCATCAATCGGGAGCTCCATGGAAGCCACAGTGCTTTTCCACTGAGATTGTGGGCCGGTAGCACCGAATGCAGGATCTTCATGTTGCCGCTGAGATGGGTCAATACCTTGCTGGCTAAGTAGTGCATTAATTTGCTCCTGTTGTGACCTCAATGTTTCTTCTATCTGCTGCATCCGATTTGCATCCCCTGCTGTCATGGGCATACCCTTCGGGTACCCATTATTAGTATACCTGGCTCGGCCCAGTATGGAGAAGACCCAATATGGAGAAGGCCCAAGAAGGCAACCCAAAGAAGTAGTCGACTAGGACTCTTGTAAAACCCTATGCTGGTTGCATATATAAAGCTAGCCAGGGCACCCGATAGAGGGGACAACAGATAGATAACATAGCTCCGCTTACAGCGGCACCCTGTAATCATACATATGATCATATACTAGATTTCTAGCAGCACGTAGGTATCCTCCACCGAGGGGACCCGAAGCTGGGTATATCGTGTGCCCAATCTCGCTCCCGAAATCTCCATCGTCGCTCTTCCCGAAACCCATGTCTACAATACGTAGGTATTGGTGAGATGATCCCTCGTCACGTGCCTTTCTCCTTAGATGGCTTCTATCAGGAAATCTCTTCCTTTCCTCGGGAAACCCATACTTCCACGGAAGGGAGCCTGGTGTGCCTCTCGTACATCCTGAGTGTTCAGGATTCCCAAGGGTGCGTGTCAGCTTATGGTTCTCTCTTTTGGGATGGAACTTCCCCTCCTGCACCTCATGATGTGCAGTTTTAATGGCTTTGTAAGGTTTTGCGATATGTTTATTTGTATAAATACATAGCCATGTTTCTAGGTTCAACTATCCCTTAACCCCGTAGAACCACTGCTTTGCCCGTTCGGTCCCCTCTGATCTCTCTGGAGTGATCCCTTTGTCGATCAGTTCCTTCTCAGATTTCTCCCACTTAGGCATGTTAGTATTGTAGCCACCTGTCCCCATGATATGGTGATATATCTTCAACTTTGCATATTCCTTATTTGTTGCCTGACCCGAAGACATTACTCCCCCATCCCGCATTGGCGCGCCAACTTTTAATACACAATAACATCTCAAAAAAAAATTAATACACACCATCACAAAATCATTATGTCAAAATTTTAATGCACAACAACAAAGATGTCTGAAATGTAAAACTCTTAGCATTCTCCTTATTTGTTGCTGACATTTTCTATTTTCTATTTCTAGCCCTAGCAAAAATTTGTAACATATATGAAATTCACTAACATATGTAACACTAAGACATATAAAATTCACTAACATATATTAAATTTCTAACTATGTAAAATATTTCTAAATATATACTTCTAACATATATGAAATTTCTAACTATATGAAACAATACTTCTAACATATATGAAATTTCTAACTATATGAAAATATATTTGTAACTATAAAAATTATTTCTAACTATATACTTCTAACATATATTTAACATAAATACATCTAACTATATTTCTAACTTCAAAAAAATACTTTTAACTATATTTCTAACTATAGAAAATATTCTAGCTACATGAATCTATATGAAATTTCTAACAAAACTAAATATTTGTAAAAAAAAATTTATAACTAAATAATCCTAACTAAATATTTCTAACAAAACTATATTTTCCTAACAAATATTTCTAACTATTCCTATAAAAAAATAAGTAAAAAATAAAAAAGAGGGCCGAGCTAGGGTGCGTGCGGCCAGCGTCATAGTCAAATAGACTCACTGGCGGCTTCCAAGGCGGCCTCCGGCAGCTTCCAAGGCGGCGGCTACGATGGCGGTGGCTACGGCGGCGGTGGCACGGCATCCGGGACGCGCTGCACGCGCGGCGGCGGAGGAGGAGGGAGGCGGCAGTGTCGATGGCTAAAGGCTCGGCGGCAGAGGAGGAGGTCTTCAGTGGTGAATTCTAGCAGCCTGGCGGCATCCAAATCCTTCCTCGCGCGATTGATTTGCGCGGAGAAGGAGAGAGTGCAGTTATAGTGTAGGGACCTTTAGTCCTGGTTGGTGGGTCCAACCGGGACTAGAGTCCAACCGGGACTAAAGTGTTTTTTCCTTCCTCATTTTGGTGTGCACCCAAATACACCCTTTAGTGCTGGTTGGTAATACCAGTCGGGACTAAAGAGTGTTTCTTGCATATTTTCTATTCTGACAAAACTTTCAACATGAATAGTGTTTGAATTCGGATAATTATTCTTAAACTATTGTTTAAAAAAATAATTATTCTAACTATTCAAACTATTAACTATTTTTTCATTTTCAATTAAAAATGCACTAACTCATATCTTTTGCATATTTTCTATTCCGACAAAACTTTCATGAAAATTGTTTGAATTTAGATAATTATACTGCAATGATGTGCATACCGGGCATGCATCCAAATTCTCATACTCACGGTGGTAGAGCATGCAGTCAAGAATGCAATTATCTTCTGCACATCTAATCCTAGAGGGCGGACAACCATCTTCGCTTCGTCCGTACTGGCAGGTAATTCCCTAACCTTTGGAAGCTTCTTCTTTATTATTTTCAGTAATTTTTCAAATCCCGAGTCAGTCACACCGTTCTCTTTCTTCCATTGATACAATTCCAGCGTGCTTCTGGACATCTTCACAAGTTGGATACAACAATTTTTTGTAATCCTCTAACATCTGCTCGAACTTCAACCTTTTCTTTTCAGTTTTGCAGTCTCTCTTTGCATAAGCAATGGCCCGTCCAAGATCATCATCGGGCTCAACTGATGTCTCTTGATCTTCTACTTCCCTCATTGCAGTAAAACTGTTTTAGGGAAGATACGATAATTTTCATCATCCTCTTCTTATTCATTGTCTTCCATCGTAACACATCTTTCTTTGTGCTTGGTCCAACAATTGTAGCTGGCCATGAAACCGAACCACATCAGGTGGGTGTGAAGGTTTGTCGAGGAAGAATAATCTGGCAGTCAACACATGGACAACACATAAAACCATCCGGACGTTTCTTTTTCTCAGTCACACGGATAAAAAAATTCAGGCCCGCGGTGATGTTATGGAGTCGATCACCGTACATCCATTGTCGTCCATTTATATTATATAATGAAGTTTATCAACAACCATTACAGAACATCATGATCGAGATCGACACATGCATTTTATCAGTGACAGATGAAACGATATAATTGTTAACATCGATCGAGAAGGAAAAGAGGAGGAGAAAGCTTAAATGTGGCTCGCGCACTTCATATCGTATTTGTTTTGTGTGAACTCAAGTGGCATCATGCTCTTAACCATTTCATCGAGAACCTCTTGTGCATGAGAAGGGAAAGCAAAGCAACATACTCCTCTTATGCTAATAAGTGAAAAAAGCTAAGTGTGTGGCTCAAAAGTTTGAGCATGGCACTTGTATATATAGGGCTGGACCTTTAATCACGATTGAAGATACAAATCGGGACGCGAGCCCCTTTAGTCCCGGTTGGTATCTCCAACCGGGACTAAAGGTACCAATCAAACCGAGAATAAAGGGGTGTGGTGGCCCCGTGCGGATCCTCGCCGCTCGAACCGGGACTAGAGGTCACATTAGTCCCCGTTGGTAATGCGACCGGGACTAATGCGACTTTTGCCTCCAAACGGAAGGCCTGTTTCTCTAGTAGCGCTGGTAATCTCAGTCTACTGGGTAATCTGTCAAGCTCGTTACCTCCGTTTTATCGTAGGTGCACGATGGATATAAGCTGAAAATGCGGAAGTCAATGGATGAGCGAGTGGAGTGGCACGATCGGATCGAGCTGTTCACATGCCGGTTCATGGGTAATCTTTTAGTTTTGGCAAGTCAATGGATGATCGAGTGATTAACAAATGCATCCCCAGAACACACACAACAGCGTCCTTTAAAAACCCCACGCCCACGCGTTACAAGTGAGTACCATCCCTCCGCCCTGCAACAGGACCGAGTTGCCGGCAATGGCGGCGTCACCCCACGCCGGCGGCGACTACTTGCGGCTGTTCCGGGAGGAGACGGAGTGGTACAGCGAGATGCTCCTCGGCGCGATGTTGCCCGGCGACTGGTGGCGAGGGCTGCCGCATCCGGTGCGGTCGTGGCTGCGCAACACCCTCGGCGTCTACCTCCTCTACTACGTCACCAGCTTCCTATGGTGCTTCGTCATCTACTACTGGAAGCGGCACGCCTACAAGAGTACATCATCCATATACTCATGTTGATTTTTTCTTCTTTAAATCGATTCCATGTTGGTTCATCTGATCCTGCTACGTCCATGTTGGCTAACGAAGGAACCGATCGGGTGATCGGCTGCCGTTTGTTGTGGTACTTGAAGCAGCTAGGCTTGCGATAGGGCTTTTGATACTCATAGAACCAGCTGGACCGTTGGATATTCAAAATAATTTGTAACTGGATACGGGGCCACTTTGGTTTTTCTTATACTCTTTTTTTATAAAGGGAATATATTAATATCAGAATATACCAATTACATCCAGCCTCTACAACAACGCTCCACACTAATGGCAGTACTGATGCACACAGCCAAAAAAGAGTAAAGAAAACTAAGAAATAAAAGTCCCGCTACAGCCTTCTAGACCTAGCAACATCAATACAACCACCACCATGACAACACCTGAAGTACAGACTATCCAAAAGCGACGCCTCCAAGAAGGAAACAGTGCACCAGCGCCATCGTCGCCCGACCAAAGGTCTGAGGTTTCACCCTGAAGATAGTCCCCACTCTCAAAACAATGCCTCCAATAAGAACATTGCCAGACACAACCAGTTAAGGCCAGACCTTGGGTTTTCACCCTGAGAGGTAAGACTCTGAACTTCCACTGTGCTGCCGCCCCCACATGCATACCACCGCTGCAGAGCCCGGAACGCTAAGCAGATCCCTCAGCATCACGGAGACTCGAACCTCCTTTAGGCAGTCCACCAATCCGGCCTTCATAATATTCCTTCTTTTGACTTCACCATGGATCAAAATGTCACCTGATGTCAACACAAAATAGAGCTTCGCGCCGCTCCCTCCGGAACCAAACGGCCGGAAGAAAAACATGGGTGCGCGCGACCGAATACCACCCGATCCAGCAAACTGCAGGCAAATGATGCACTGTTCCATTCGCTAGTGGAGCTTTTCGGAACTCATCTCTCCAGCCAGATCAAAGCAAACTGACCTCCGAAAATTCTTTATCCTCTCATGCGAGAAACCCGAGGACCGCCACCGAAAACAAAGCAAGATTAGCAGCCCCCACACCGCCAATCCCTCCTGCCGGATCACCAAGGAAGAGGACAGTGCCGCGGATCATGCGTACCGCCGCCGAACCGTTACCGGGGGCGGAGGCCGCCACCGCTCCACCGAATCCTCCATGGCTACCGACGGAGAGCCTCAGGCCCCGGCCAAGTAGCTGTGCCGCCCGGCTTCATCCACCGGCGCTACATCACGTCCCATGGAACGCTACCGCGGAAACCCTCTTCTCCCCCTCGTCGATTCAACGGAGGGGGCGCCGCTACCACCGCCATAGCCAGGCCGGGACCAGGGCCAAGGCACGGGGGCCAGGGCTGAGGACAGCGCCGGGTCGGGGCCGCGGCCGGCAGCGGCATCGGCTGAGGGCGATGGGTGGCGGGTGGCTGTGGGGCGCGGGCGGTGGAGGGGCCTCCGCCGCCGCCCGGGAGGTGGGCGGGAGAGGGAGGCGGAGGGTTAGGGTTAGAATCTGTTTCTAGCTGGTGATCAAACTCTTCTTGTTTTCATATCGGCCGATTTTTCTTATACTCCATCCATGCATAAAAGGATGTTTCGATTTTATCTGCCTAGATGTATGCAAATTTTGATAAAGTTGATTATTTTATAGCGGAGGGAGTACTTTTTTTTCCGACGAATTGCACTGATGGGTTCAGAACTTCAGATAATTATTGTACCGAGTGCATTTCAAAATTTTATTTGTAGAAAGTAGCTGACTGATGTTGAGAGCAACAGTTCTGATCTGCTCCCTCTATTTTTACATGTAAGGCCACCACGCAGTTCATGGCAGAACTTGACTAATAATACAGTATGATCAACATAATACTACTTATATGTCATCAAAAGTATATCATTGGCTTCATATTTGAAGGATGTTTCCAGTGATATGTTTGGTGTTGTATGACTTATATTTTATCGACTAAATTGTTAGTCAAAGATTTGGCGTGAAATATTTAGTGGCCTTATGTAAAAAAATGGAAGGAGTACTACCTATAGTATAATTTAGCACGTCAGTAGAGCATTCATTTTTCTCAGTTACGACTGACTTTTGAGGGTGTATGTATTGTAGTAGTACTCATGATCTGACACACCGATACTTTAGATATCTATCAGACTGCATATGTATTAATTATCAAAGTGAATATCCCATGCGAAGCATCAATATATCTTAATATAGCATCTCTCCTAAAACTACACATGAGAGCAAGCAACGAAGATCTTTTTGGATGGTACGAACAATTTAAAAGCAATAGTTGTGTACTAAAAATTCCGTGGTGTATTATACAAGAAATGGAAGGTTTCAAGGCGAAAGCATAAAATGTTGGGAAATGTCAGAGCTAATATTATCCTCCCTCTAGATCTGTCCCTCCATACATCATCGAACGTCCCAAGATATATATATTATTATACCATCTAAAAACAGGTATCGCTAGATATCTTCTCTAGCATTGTGGCCCATAAAATTCTTTGGGCGACTTGTTCTCACGAACATGTGACAAATATACAGGGCTTTTTACCCAAGTATATAGGATTTTGAGATTCCAACATTCATCACGCACATGATGCATTCTAATCTTGTTATATATGGTGCACTAACCCTGTTATCTCGGTAATATTTGATGTTAAAACTCTACGGAAGGTTGTCTGAAACCTTATGGCACTTGATCGATGCAGATTCTATCCCTTCAACGGAAGCTATGAAGAAGCAAATAATTGTTGCATCAAAGGCTATGCCTTTCTACGCTCTTGTTCCAACTGGGTGTGAGTACATGGCAGAGAGTGGATGGACATGGTGTTTCTTTCATATCAGTGATGTTGGTTGGCCAATGTATCTTGTATATCTGGCTTTATATCTCATCTTTTTGGAGTTTGGACTGTACTGGGTACACAGAATGACGCATGAAATAAAGCCAATATACAAGCACCTGCATTCAACCCACCACATTTATAACAAGGAAAGTACACTATCACCATTTGCGGGTAAGTTCTTATTCAGCCATTGAATCTTGAATATTTCAAGTGCATATTTCACATGTTTATCGTGCTAGATAGCGATTATAAAGTGTTCTAGATAACTAGAATAAATGACGTGCATATACATATATTCTTTCTGAAGTTAAGTGTTGGAAAAAGTCCATTGCAGATAATGGATATTTTCATACACTTGTTTATCAGTTTACTTGTGATGTAAGCGATCTATATATTCATCACCTCTTTTATTTATCGCCTTGCGATCACTTCACGGAAATACTACTGTCTTCTTACATCTTCACGTAATAAAGTAGTACTTTATTATTTTTTTGTCTCTTTTATTTTGAAAATATATGACTACCTTCTTTTATTGATCGTCTCACGGCCATGCTGCTGGATCATTTGTCGCCTCTTTTATCTGGAAAAAAAATGTTACTACCTTCTCTTTTTTAATCACTTCAAGATCAGGGCGTACTCTAGTTTTTGTCTCCTCTTTTAATCGACAAAAACTACTACTTCTTTTATTGATCGTCTCATACTATCTTCTGTTATTGATCACAAGCAAGTTATACACACCAAGAAGTGAACACGACGGGCGCCGTACCCTTCGTAGTAAATAATTTAAATATCATGAACAGTAGGCTATTTTGACTTATTTTTCAATGTCTAAGGCATGCCATTAGGAAATATAATTATGTCATAACCCTTTGATGATTACAAAAATCCACTTTTTATCCACTACAGATCTAACTTATGTCATTTCTCCCCTGCAGGACTAGCATTCGATCCCGTGGATGGGATTCTGCAAGCACTACCACACGTGATTGCTCCCTTACTTCTCCCAACACATTTCAGGACTAGCATTGTTATTTTATTCCTGGAGGGTGTCTGGACAACTAATATCCATGATTGCATTCATGGAAATATTTGGCCAGTGATGGGTGCTGGTTATCACACGATTCACCATACAACTTACCGACACAACTATGGTCACTACACCATCTTGATGGATTGGCTATTTGGAACCGTAGGTGAGCCAGAAGATATCTTCAAGAAGGATTGAGTTGCTTAGCCCTATGTGTTTTTTCCGACTAGGTAGGGTTGAAAATTGTGTGGAGTTGGGACTTATTTGTTTATTCTGCTAAAAGCTGGTTATTTCATTTCAAGCAGCATTGTTGTCTCAATATAGGTCTTTTATTTACCTTGTTCTCTATTATTTAGAACTCATGTAGTGCAATCAAGAGATACGTTGGACACTAGCTTGTATCTCAGGTTGCAAGCGGTGCGGGACATCCCGCTAAGCCGCTAGAAGCCGCCCCGGAAACACCACCGGGCTGACTGTGTCGTTTCGAGCAGGCTGATGCGGTCATGCCGCCTTGTCCACAGTGCGCTATCCCGCGGAACTTGCATAGACCCGCAAAAGGAAGATCAACTAGCGATCCACGGACTCGAACGGACGAGGCGCCGCTCCCACTTGAGGAACAGTAGAGCAGAACCATCTATTGCTGCTCCCACTACCAAGAACTGGTCTTTTCCCCACGGCCATGAACCTACAGGAAAATAGTCTAAACCGTCAGGATAATAGTTCCCGTCGACTGACTGACAAGATAATTCCGCAGGGATCATTTTGACAGGGAAATTAAAAATTTCGGACGGTTGGCCAACAGGAATTCAATACAGGAAATCTGGTATATTGCAACAAAATTTAAAAGTTTTTGTTGCAATAATTTGCATTATCACCACAAAGTTTAGTTTTGTGGTAATAGGAGCCTGTATTACCATAGGTTTTGCAGTGTTGTGTTAACCCATCAAATTTTTGCAATATAGGCTAGTTAGTGCAACGAAATGAAGGTGTGTGGTAATGGACACTATTCCTTGTAGTGATTATTTCCTTGGCGGGTGTTCCTGACGGTGGCTCACAGGAATTTGTTAGTCCGTTAGGTTAACCAATTTTATTTAGGCGTCAATTGACCCAGCGGGAAAAACCTCCAGGAAAACAAAATCATATCAAAACTAGCCCAAAGGATAAATGCTTGTACCGCGAGGAAAATCATTCGGTGAATACGCGTTCAAGCCAGCTAATGAACTCCACATCATATTCCAGAACAAGTATACAAATAACAATGTAACAGTACACTAAAGGTTGATGATAGACATGGCACAAACTTGCCCAAAATCAAGTAATAACAGTGGCACACATACATGCCACCATCACTCCAGTTTCCAATACATTACACATGGCAGTGCAATGTAACAACAAAATACATGAACTTCAAAGTCATACAGGTTCACGATCCGGACCATCACCTACATACATAACTCCACTATTTCCCATCCATCACTTAACCTAAGTTTGTCAAAGACAGTCAAACCACAAATGATCCAAAATACCACAAGAGTGCCAATAACTAGCTGAAGTGCAAGGACACTAGTGAGAACCTCCTCCGGAAGCATAGTTACCATCACCATCTTCATTGTAGCCAAAATAGTTGCTATCACCACAAATGTTCTCACCATCATTGCTACCTCTAGTGTTGCCATGACCAACAAGGTCATCCATAGCAGCATCCTCCAAGCATGTGTTCCCTCACAAAGTCATGTGCACCATGTAACGAATTAAGTATCTTATTAATGTACAGCTCATGCAATAGTAAGCAAAACTGAATTAGCTTAATGTTCAAAGATGGGAAATAATTTATGTGTTGGTATATATTCAGAACCGGGTATGCGCTTGGGTTCCACCGTGTTGGAACCATTCGGGTAGGTCTCTTCCCATCTCAGCAAAAAGCATCTGCGAGAAGAAAGCATATTTATCAGGAATATATAGTAGAACATATTTTTCCATTTATAGCTAGAATGGAGCAAATCATACTTATCATTACCCTGAACATTTCGTCATGCATTTCTGTTTTCCTTGTAAGAATCTCATTTGTAGAACATAACTGTTGATTCTCTTGAATGACATTACGGTAAGCAACAGAACTTGAGGGCTTCAGATTTGTTGCCTTTGCAGCAGAGATAATGTGGGCTTTCTTGACGGCACCAGTAGCAATTGATAGGCGGCCATGTGGCATGCCACCCGATGTGTTGTACCAGACGCTGATGGCTCCTCCATAATTGATGGGGCTGCTGATCGGCAAGGTCAAATAACATATTGTCCATCCGGTCAGTTAAGAATTCCTCGTGAGCTAATGATGAGTCGGCCTGGTCAGACATAACACCACGGGTTTCACCATGTGCAGTCCATATTTCATAGTTTTCCTTAAACCCGTGGTAACACAAGTGCATCTCTATTTCATCCCTTACATGACTAAAATAGTTCTGACACTTAGCGCATGGACATTGATACTTGACGGTATTATCTTCAGCTACACCAACAATAGAGAAAGCATGATCTAAGAAAAGTTTGGTGTTCTCAATCAATTCATTGCTGGGGTTCTACCACGCTACCAACCACTATACACCCATGTACGATCTACCATAAATAGCTCTGTGTTTGAAAATTTAATTTCATCAGTTACAAATTAGATAACAGCGTTACAGCACACTATTCCTAGTGAATATGTTAGTGTATAAAAAGAAGACAGCAGCAAATAACACGGTAACAAACAGTGCATCATTATCCATATGTAAATTACCATATCAAGACAAGCATGTACTACCAAAGTGTGAGAGGTACCTATTGATTGTATCTTGCGCTTGACTCCAATTACGCAATATAATTCCTTCCTTTTTACACGAAGATTTCTAAAGATGCCGAACAGCAGCTACAAGAGGTTGTATAGATGGGCTGCACCTTCCACAATAGCTCAGGACAAGGATTCAAGCTAGGTCCTAATACCGGGCAGCACATCAAGCATGGAAAAAAAATCAATATTTCGCATATCCAATACCATTCACTAGATATAATCAGATCAAATTTACTTAACTACCAACTAGAAAAAGAATGGACATCATGTTCACAAACACTACATGTCCTTAAAGAAATTACAACAGCATTGCAAAGTAAATGTACATGACACAATTCAGTTTCAAAATGGCATGCTAGAATGCAACTACAATAGAACCTAAATATTTGAGGTACAAAATAGAACAAAGCTATTTCTTGCATCATAAAAAGATTCAATGCAGCAAAAATGCAAAAGGCCCTAATAAGTATATCTAATATTTTCATTGAAAAGAAATTCGAGCTAGGTCCTACCACTGTGCAGCACATCAATGATGGTAAAAACAATAAATGTGTCACATATCCAATGCAACTTACTAGATAAATTTAGATCAAATTGACATAACTACCAATTAGAAACTATTCAGTTTCACAATGGCATGCTAATAATGTACCGGCAGTAGCACCTATAATTTTTTAGCTACAAAATAGAACAAAGATATCTCTTGCATCCATCGCGCTTTTTCTTTTTCTTCTAAACTAATCCATCCATGCATGAATTAGCTAGATCCTACAACATGCGGCACATCAAGTATGGATAATAAACAAGCCAATACAGTACTGTATTTACCAGTTACCACTCCAAAACGAATATGCTGATGAAAAGAAAGGAGTTTGCGGTTCCTGTATAGGTCGACTGGGAGGAGCTGGGTGACGGCCACGGAAGGATACAGCATCAGGCTTCGGACGGAGTTCCGGCCGCGAATGGAGGCGGGAGGAGGAGGCAGAGGGTGGAGGCAGGGGCGGCGCTCGCCGATGGAGGTGGGGGAGGTTGGGGATACGGGAGTGGCGGAGCTGCAGGTCGGAGATGGGAGTTATCCATGCAGGGATATGGTGGCAATCGGCGGTGGAGGCCAGCGGCCGGCAATGGAGAGGAGCTAGGCTAAGGGCGGCGGCGGTGAGTAGCGAGTATGTGGAGAAGACAGAGAAATGGGAAATTTTTCTAGGGCTTGCTTTATCTAGGCCTTCTTTGAATCGTAGGATCTTTAACTGCACGAATAGGAATCTGAATAGGAATATAGTAGGAATGCAAGTGCCCTAGGAATCTGAATAGGAATATAGTAGGAATGCAAGTGCAAAACTATGAGTACAGGAATTTTTCTTTGTTGGTCGTTTGAAACAAAGGAAATGAATGCTAGAGTAATTTAACATGCTTTCTTAAGTAACTTGATTAGCCTAAATAAAAGGCAAAGCAGCCGCGTCTAGTGGCTATGTTGCAGCGGAGTGAAGTGACACAGGCTACATTGGCTTTGATTTGCCTCGTTCCTTGCAAAGGAATAGGGTGTGACTGGATTCTTTTTTTCCTTTTTTTTCCAATAGGAATCTGGGTGCAAAGGAAAAAATCCTTCAAAGTTCCTTTGCTACATTCCTATGAATCAAACGCCTCTACAGGGTCAGTTTTAGTAACTAGAACAGAGAAGAAAAGGTGTGCGTATTTCACCGGCCGTCCATTGTCGCCACGTATAGGCACAATCGCAAACTGAAATTTGGAGTACGTGAGCGAGAGCCTGCGTAGTTAGGGTTTCCCCGCGCCGCCGCCGCCAGGCGCCGCGCCGGCGTTCCACCACCACCCTTTGCCATGGATTCCACCGCTTCCCATCCGCCGGGGTTCTCGCAGCGTTGGGCGCCGGAGGGGAGCCCGGAGTCGGTCTCGTTGTGGCGTGCGGACCATGTGTCGGGGCTCGGGCTCTTGTCGGCGTCTTCAGGAGGGAGCGTTGCTCCGCGGCCGGAGCTGAGGGAGAAGGAGCAGGCTCGGCCGGAAGGTAGGGCGCGCGTCCAAGACAGGTTGGTCTGGGAGGTGCCCAGGCCATCGAGGGGCAAGCGCTGGACCAGGAGGATTGAGGAGAGAAAGGAGGCGGGCGGCGCTGGCTGGGGCGCGCCGGCGATGGAGATGCGTGGCCTGTGCTTCCGCTGCTACCTACCGGGGCACCGCAAGCGTGACTGCACCAACGCCGAGGTTTGCATGCGCTGTTGGCAGAGAGGCCACCCCGCCATGGAGTGCAAGAGACCGAGGAGCCCGTCGGATGAGGAGGAGCTGCGGCAGCTGGCCCTTGCCAAGCTTGCTCGCCGCAGGTCGCCGGAGGGGGTGCAGGCGGGGCGCCAGTTGGGCAGGGCCGCGGGATCTCCGTCGCCACCCCTGCCACCCCCACCCCCGCCGCCCCCACGGGGACCGTCCCCACCTTTGCCTCCGCCCCCGGCGCGCATGATCTCGAGGTTGCCGCCCATGGAGGAGGGGCCGCCGCTCGCGGTTGTGCCGGAGTGGGGGCCGGTGCGTGAGGTTGGCCTGGAGGAGGCTGCGCGGGCGCCGCTGCTCTGCGTGGTTCGGAGAACTGCAGCCATGTGCGACCTGGAGCAGAGGCTCCAGCTCGCCATGGTTGCCACCGTGGGAGGGAGCAGGCCGGCGGTTTCCGGTGAGCAGGTCTTGGCGGCGTTAAGGTGGCGCGGCGTCCCGGAGGGTGCGGTCTCGATGCACAGCTTTGCCCCAGAGGACTTCCTCGTAGTCTTCGGGTCTCGTGAGCTGCGCGACCACGTAGCTGCGATGCCTGCCGTGCTGGTCGCCGGCGCGCCGCTGTCGTTCCGACCATGGAACCGCCAGGCTCAGGCGCAGATGGTTCCGATGAGGAGCAATGTCTTTCTGGTTTTGGAGGGGCTGCCGCCGCACGCGTGGGACACGGCCGTCGTGGAGGACCTCCTCGGCAAGAGTTGCGCCGTCGACGCCGTCGCGCCGGAGACCAAGGACCGCAACGACATGTCCCTCTTCAAGCTCACCGCGTGGACGTCGGATGTGGAGGCCATCCCTGTCGCGAGGAAGCTGGCGGTGCCAGAGCCGGCAGCTGCGGGTGGTGCGCGCGCGGGGCAGGGTAGAACGGCGGCGGCTGTGGTTCGTGCTGGAGGTGCGGGAGTTGAGGAAATCAAGACCCTCCAATACGATGTGCTCATTCATCTGGTGCGCCTTGAAGAGGAGTTGGCCGTGGCGCCGGGGAGTGCTCAGGGTGCTCAGGGCAGGGGCCATGGCTCGCGAGGTCCTGCCGGTCATGAGGGAGAAGGAGGTTCGGGAGATCGGGGAGGAGGGGCGCAGCGTTCTGTGAGGAGCTTCCCATGGCGCCGTGGCGTGCCTGATCAACGCCGTGGGCCGGGCGGCGCTTCCCTAGCGGGGCTTGCCCTGGGCGGCGCGGCGGTGCCGACGCCGGAGACGAGGGTGGTGCTGCTGCCAGCTGTTGCCAGCCCCGCGCCGCTCATTCAAACAGCTGGGGCGGGCCCCGGTCAAAAGTCTGGGCTGGCCAAAGCAGCTGACGAGGGGGCTGAGGCTGTTTCATAGGAAGCCTCAGAGAAAGTGGAGGAGGAGGCCCGTCCGTCTCGGGAGCTGGTGTTGGGCGGGAAGAGTGTGGAGCGTCGTGACGAGGCCCCTGGCGGTCAAAAGTGGCATGCAGCAGAGGGGCCAGGGAAACCGACCATGGAGGCAGGCGACGTGGCAACGGCTGGTTCGTGCGGACCGGCTGTGGAGCCGTTGGTGTGGGCAGATGCCCCTGATTCTTTGCCGGGCGCTGATCCTGAGGAGATTCGGCCAAGTGGGCCGGTGGAGGGAGAAAAGGCTGCGGCCTACAGGAGCTCTGCCCCGACAGGATCTATTGGAGGGCCCGCCCTGGCCTCCCCTGCGATGGTGGGATCGGCGGCATGCAGGCGGGATCCTCTGCGGCCGGAGGAGGGGTACATCTGTGTATCTGTCGCTAGTCCGATGCTGCAGAGGGAGAGGAGGCTTTTTTCTTCGGAGGCTGGAGCAGGGGGCTCGTTGGATGTGGGCTCGGTTGAGGCAAGTGAGGAAGGGGCTTGCAGCGTGGAGTATACGGGGCCTAATTCCCAGATGCAGCTAGTCCCTAGAGACTTGGGCCACCATTTGGAGAAGGCTTCTGAGCCTGTTCTGTCGGACGATGAGGGGGAATCTGCGGAGGTTCGGCCCATGCTGGATGCCCCGCCAGCGACGGTGGTTAAGACGTGTCAGGACGAGAGTGGAGAGCTGGCCCGGGTCAAGAGTTTCTGTGCATCGATCCTCAAAACCCTTGCGCCACCCTTGTTGAGTGAGTTCGAGAGGACCACCGGGTTGAGGGCGGATGCTGAGCCTTTCACGCCGAAGAGGGTGACACGGAGATCGATGGCGGCTAAGGTGGGTACGCAAGTCAAGCTGGCCTCGGCGGCAGAGAGCACGCTTCTCAAGGCGTTGGGGTTTTGTCCGGAGAACCTTGCAGTTAGCGATGAGGATCTGAGGCGTTTCAAGGAGTTCTTTGATTCGCCGGTCAGGGAGGCTCACTTGAGAGTGCTTGCGGCCATCTTTGGCAAGGAGCTACCCACGAGTTTCGAGAGGGAGGTGCACTGCTTGAGGGCGCAGCCGATGCAGTAGTGCATCGAGGTTGGAGGGAGTCACCCATGTTTGTCTTATGGATTGTATGATGGAGATTCTGTGCTGGAACGTTCGTGGTCTGAATGATCCAGCTAAGCGAGATGCGGTGCGTGAGTTTGTAGCTAGTCTTAGGGTCACCATAGTTTGCTTGCAGGAGACCAAGCTTGATGACATCGATGAATTTTTTGTTATGCAATGTCTGGGGCCATCGTTTGATGGTTATGTGTATGTGCCAGCTGTTGAGACGAGAGGAGGGATCCTTCTTGCTTGGAACAAGTCTTGTGTGGACATTGAGAGCACGAGTCTTGACCCCTATGCGATTACGGGGGAAGTCATCCCTCGAGATAACAATAGATGGTGGATCACCACCGTTTATGGCCCCCAATCCCATGAGGATAAGTTGAGTTTTTTGCGTGAGCTAGCGGAGAGGAGGAGCCTTTGCCCAGGGCCATGGCTGCTTCTTGGAGACTTCAACATGATTATGTATGCGGAGGAGAAAAGCAACAATCGCCTTGATAGAGCCATGATGGCGAGGTTCCGACGGTTCGCCCGGGAGCATGAGATCAAGGATCTCTACTTACATGGTAGAAGATTCACTTGGAGCAACGAGAGAGAGGAGCCAACTCTTACACGCATAGATCGAGCTATTGTTTCGGTGGACTGGGATCTTATGCACCCAGACGCCTTCCTACAGGCTCTTTCTTCTTCGGTTTCGGATCACGCTCCGATCCATCTCTCGTTGAGTGCGGCTTTTAAGCCTAAGAGAAGATTTACATTTGAGGCCTTTTGGCTTAACCTGGAGGGTTTTGAGGAGGCGCTTAAGGAGGCTTGGAAGTGCGACCCTAGCATTGTGGACCCTTTTAGACGGTTGGATGCCCTCTTTCGTAACGCGGCGAGTTTCTCCAAGCTTGGAGTGAGAGGAAGGTTGGGAACATTAAGCCGAGGATGGCTATGGCAAACACCCTGATCTTGAGGTTTGATGTGGCGCAAGAGTCGAGAGCCCTTACACAGGCCGAGGGATGGCTTAGGAGAACGCTGAAGCTCGCGGTACTAGGGATGGCGTCCCTTGAGCGCACCATGGCTCGGCAAAGATCCCGAGTACGTTGGCTCCAAGAGGGCGATGCAAACACCAAGCTATTCCATGCGGTCGCCAATGGAAGGAGAGCGAAGAACTTCATTGCCGCGGTGAGAGTTGGGGAGGAGTTGGTGACGGAGCAGGAGAGGAAGAATGAGGTTTTCACCGAGGCTTATGAGAACCTTCACGGGGACCATCCTGAATAGAGAACACACCTTAGACCTAGAGGCCCTAGACATGCCTGTGGCGGATCCGGGAGGAGTTGGATGCCTTGTTCATCGAGGAGGAGGTATGGAAGACGATTCGTGAGATGCCGAGTGATAAAGCGCCAGGACCGGATGGCTTTACGGGAGCTTTTTACCAGAGGGCTTGGCCAATCATCAAACATGACATCCTGGCCGGACTCTTGAAACTTGGAGTGGGAGACGGAAGATGTTTTGCCAGACTGAATCGAGCTTTAATCACCTTGATCTATAAGAGGCCGGAGGCGCTGGAAATCAAAGATTATAGGCCCATTAGCCTTGTTCATAGCTTCGCAAAGCTCTTCTCTAAGATCATTGCGAATCGACTCCGCCCCAGATTGGGCGAGTTGGTGAGTATGAACCAGTCCGCGTTCATCAAGCGCCGGAGCTTGCATGATAATTTTGTGCTCGTGAGACAAGTGGCTAGGAAGATCAACACTAGGAGACATACGGGGGTGCTCCTCAAGATTGACATTGCGCGTGCTTTCGACTCTATCTCT
>NC_061513.1:312803697-312830970 GCF_022539505.1 Lolium rigidum
CATTTCTTTGCACCTCATCCAAGACAACATCAAGGACAACAACTTTTCTCAAGAACACACCCCAAAATTCCATCTCTATTTCAAATGGCAAGCAAGCAAAGTGGGGACTTTTTATTAAAGTGAAGATCATATGCAAAATGAATTTTTGCATTTCAATTCCAAATTGAACCAAACCACCTCCATTATACTTCTCTTATTATAGGATTACACTCCACCAAAAATCTTTTCAAATTTCAAAAATTATTTTCTTGCGGGCATTACAGCAAACACCTTGCAGGCAGGAGCAAATTTGAAGCCCATACTGATTTTTACCATGGACCAAGTCCAACCTGAGCCACCACTGCACCCCTGGCACCTCCTCTCACTTCACCACACCAGTAGCACCACTTGCACTGAACCTGGTTTGATCAAATCATCAAAACCATGCCATGCCGTGGCATGGCATGCCACCATCGTGCCATCTCCCTCACCTCTCACCTCCAACTTGCTCCACCATGTCCTGGACGTCCTCTGTACTCTCCTGAGCCAGCCCGTGCCTTCCCTTGCTCACCATGACGCATGCACACGCGGGCATCGACATGCCCAGACACGCCCAGGCATGCCCATGAGCGCGCCAGAGCGCGCATGGCGCCAGCCCTGGACGCGCCAGAGCGTGACCACGCCCACCGCCTCGCGTCACCTCCGCCTTCGCCCTCAGCGCCAGTCGACGCGCGACACTACCCTGACGCTCCTGGACACGGTCACCAGCCCGCGGGAACGCCACAGGTGACGAGCGCATCCACGGACGACCGCCATGACCTGCGCGCTCCCGTCAAGCTCTCCGCCGCTGTAGACCCTCGTCTTCACCGCCATCACGCGCGTCAGCCTTGCCAGGACAGCAGCAACCCAGAGCACCCATCCCTTGCCCCTTCGCGACATTGGAACGGCGACGACGACGATGACTGCCGCTCCGCCCCACGGCCACCCCCGCTCCTACAAAAGGAGGACCTCTCCCACTCAATTGAGCACGCCAACTTCTTCCCCACCTCACCACAGCTCTCCTCGCCACCTCAATTTCACCAATTAGTCGCCGGAGGCCTCCAATCGCAAGCTCGCCGCCGCCGCCAGTACACGGAGCACGCCGGAGCAGGAGGCCACCCCAGGACGAGCTGCTGCTACCAGGGAGATCCTCGCCCTCGACAACTTACCTGCGCACATCTCCGACGACCGCCGGAGCTCCGACGAGCTCGCCGACCCCCTACCGCCGCCGCCAGTGAGTCCCTCGCTCGTCGTCGACAGCACGACGCTTCTCGACCGTGCGATCGCGTTCTAATCGCACGGCTCCCCTCTCCCCGTACCGCTTCGGGCGTTACAGCCCACCGACAGGTGGCCCCCACCTTGTCAGCTGGCCCGCTGCACTGGACGCAGTACTGGGCCGGCCCATTTCCCTCTCTCTCTGCCTAGCCCGTTAAGATCTCCCGCCAGCCCACAGTTTGAATTCAATTTTGGAAAATAGAAAAATACCCTAATCTGATGCAAACTTTGAAATTCAATAGGGACAAATCTACTAGGCCAAAATTTGTAAATTTTATATCTCTGGAAAGCTTAGGATTTTCTCTACATAATGCCACTGGTTTGAACCCTAGATCTATTGTAGAATTACAGGGAGAAAATAAACAAGGCAGGGACTTTTCTGCCTTAGATGAATTCTTAAAAATCAACCAACAATGCTTTTGAGTTGATTCCAACTCCTATAATTCATATTTCACTTATACTAATTGTTTATGCAAAAATATGCCATGCTTACTTTGAATGATCATGGCCTAGTTTAATTAAAGGACTTCATGGCTATTTCTAGTCAAAAATATTGTCCAAAACTATTAAGAAATCTTATGGGAGTGTTTCTCTCATTTAAATCTTGTCATGAACAATTCAAAATGAGGTAGAGACTCTGGTCATTTAGGTCTCATATGAATTGTTGATGATCTTAAATCTTTAACATGTTAGGATTAAATGGTATGAGGTGTTCACCTCATTTAAATCATTTTTCTCAAATGATAAGTGTGAAGAGGTTGACTTTGGTCAACCTAGGTCACATATTATTCATAAGAGAAATTAAATCTTAAGAAGATAATGAGAGGAAATTATTTCTCTAAGTAATTGAAACTAACACCTAAATTAGTATGAGAGGAAATTATTTTTCTTAAATAATAAGAAAAACACATCCACCCACTTAATAGTAATGTGTGATGCTAGTTTAAGTGTGTGAACCATGTTTGTGCTTAGTTTACTTAGATAAGTTTGGTGTGATGATTGTGTACCCCGTATTCGTATTTTAGACGCTAGTACCGAGGAGTACCAGGAGGAGGAGGAGGTCTACTTCCAAGGAGAAGAAGACCACTTTGACCAATTCCCCAACCAAGGCAAGATAATACTCTTGCAAAGTGCAAAGCTCACCATGAGCAAGGCATTACCCCATTTTACTTTATGCTTATGATCCTATTTCCCAGTTTTACTTTACAAGCTTTATTTACCTTTGTTTTATCAAAGTACTTTTTGATTCATGATTCACTTGGTTAGTATTGAGTTAGTACAAGAATATCAAACTTAGCCTAGAAGCAAAGCAAGTTACTTAGCACCCCTCATACCTAGATGCTAGTGCTAAATTTAAAAATGACTACTCTAAATGGGAACATGTGTTTATGAAATGATGATGGTGAAAACCTTGGAATGATGAGTCATTTTCCATTGAAAGATTTTGAAGGTGAATATGACATGAATTTGACTTGGTGAATTTGGCTAAAAACTGATGATTGAGTTGGATGCGATACCATTCCAAATTTTGAGTACCCCCACAATACCTGATTATGGGTAAGGCTTAGTCTGGAAATTTATGTGTCTTAGTATGGGTTCCTCCGAACACACATCATAGGGGTTATGCTTGAGGCTGCCTCCGTTGTTGAGAAATGATGTGAATTAAAGGTGAATTGTACGGCCAAGCCACTGTGCGGTTCCCGGTTAACAGCTTGGTTTTCACCGGGAGGCCAAGCTCATGGGGAGAGGTGCCTATACTAGGGTGTGTAAGTGAAAGGTTAACGATTGATGATCCGCGTCTCTGAGTTACGAATATTCGGGGTTTTATCCACGACGGATGTAATCAAATGTTGTGGCACAAGTGTGCAACCTCTGCAGAGTGTAAACCTATTCGAATAGCCGCGTCCGCGGTCATGGACAGTTGGAAAGGCCATACTGTTTCCATCATCAGAATTTATATCTTTTCGAACTTGAACGGTGACTTTGATTTTGAATCACAACTGAGTTGTGGGAATGACACTAATGTTCCCACTTGAGTTAGTTAGCACATGAGGAGTTGATTACTAAAAGGTTTCTAAACTAAAATTGGCTTTATGCAAATAACCCTAGAGCTTAGAACACTTCAATAGCAATGGTAGCACTTACATTAGTATTAGATTGCGAGTACTTAAAGTACTCACGGCTTTGTCCCTGGCTATTCGAATGGCCAGACTATGAAGCCGAGCAGCAGTACGAGGAGGACGATCAGCAGGACGTCTACCACAACTAGGAGCTTCTAACGTCAAGCGTTGGCCTGTGGACTAGAGAGTCCTTGTATCTTACGCTTCCGCTATGAACTTGTGTTTGTTCGTTGATCATTAGATCAACTATTCATGTAATATGGATCATGTGATTCCAAGTTGTAAGAATTTATGGTTTGTAATGAATGATGACTGTGATACTTAACTATTATGCCTCGCAACAACAATTTCATGGGATTGCGATGTATGACATAATAGGCATCCAGACTTAAAAATCCGGGTGTTGACAGATACTATTCCAGAAACATACAGATCTGCCAACTTGCTAGCAGTAATGTCTTCTCGGATAGGAAGTAAGTGAGCAACTTTGGATAGGCAATCAACGATTACCCATATAGCATTGCTTCCTTTCTGAGTTTTGGGAAGTCCAGTAATGAAATCCATGCCAATTTCATCCCATTTCCATTCAGGAGTAGATAGAGGTTGAAGAGTACCAGCTGGTCTTTGATGCTCAGCTTTTACACGACGACAAACATCACATTCAGCTACGAAGCGAGCAATTTCTCTTTTCATCCGGGTCCACCAGAATGTTTGGCGAAGATCCTGACACATCTTTGTACTTCCAGGATGAATAGATAGAGGAGACTCATGAGCTTCTCGGAGGATCAGCTCTCTCAGATTCTTTTTCTTTGGCACCACCAAGCGGTTACCAAAGTAAACAACACCTTGATCGTTGACAGAGAAACATTTAGCAGCTCCGCTAGCAATGTTCTCTTTGATCTTAGTGATACCCAAATCACGCTTTTGAGCGGCTTTGATCTGGTCTTCATGAGAGGGTTTCACCTCTAAGTTAGCAAGGTACCCCGGAGGAACAACTTCAAGATTGAGTCGTGCAAATTCCTCATGGAGGGAAGGTTGATATTGCTTGAGCATGAGATTGTTGCAATATGACTTCCGACTTAGTGTGTCAGCAACGACGTTGGCCTTGCCTGGCTGATAGTTAAGACCCAAATCATAGTCTTTAATGAGTTCCAACCATCTTGTCTGCCTGAGATTCAGATCCGGTTGGGTAAATAGGTACTTCAGGCTTTGATGATCCGAGTACAACTCGCAACGATTACCGTAAAGGTAAGGTCGCCATTGCTTAAGAGCATGGACCACAGCTGCAAGCTCTAGATCATGAGTTGGATAATTGAGCTCATGTGGTTTCAACTGTCGAGAGGCATAAGCCACTACATGGCCATCTTGCATCAACACACATCCGAGCCCTTGAAGAGAGGCATCATAGAAGATGACAAAGTCTTTGCTTGTGTCTGGAAGGACAAGTACAGGAGCGGTAGTCAGCTTTATTTTCAGTGTCTGAAAACTTTCTTCAGCCTTTTCTGACCACTCAAACATCTTATCTTTCTTCAGAAGATCAGTCATTGGTTTGGCAATCTTGGAGAAATTCTCGATGTATCGACGGTAATAACCCGCCAATCCAAGAAAACTCCGAATTTCTTTGGCTGACTTAGGAGTCTTCCGATCAAGAACGGATTGAACTTTATCCGGAATGACCGCAACACCTTTTGCAGAGACCACATGGCCAAGAAAGATGAGCTCTTGTAGCCAGAACTCACATTTAGAAAACTTGGCATAGAGACGATGTTCACGAAGCTTTGTCAGCACCAAACGCAAGTGTTCAGTGTGTTCTTCTTCGGTTTTGGAGTAGACTAGAATATCATCAATGTAGATAATGACGAATATGTCAAGATACTCCATAAACACAGAGTTCATGAGCCGCATAAAAGTGGCTGGAGCATTAGTGAGGCCAAAGGACATGACGGTGTACTCGTAAAGACCATAACGAGTCATGAATGTCGTTTTTGGAATGTCCTCCGTTCGGATTTTGATTTGATGGTAGCCTGATCTCAAATCCATCTTGGAAAAGACTGTGGCACCACTCAATTGATCAAAAAGATCATTGATTCGAGGTAGAGGATACTTGTTCTTGATGGTTACTGCGTTAAGCGGCCGGTAATCAACAACCAGACGTGGATGTATCTTTTCCCTTCCAACTCTTCTAACTGCTTCTTCAGTTCAACCAACTCTTCTCGAGGCATACGATAAGGACATCGAGATACAGGAGCAGTTCCAGGAACCAGCTCGATGACAAACTCCACACTTCGATCAGGTGGAATGCCAGGCAATTCTTCCAGAAAGACATCAGGGAAGTCACAAACCACCGGAACATCAGAAATTTCAAGCAGAGGTAAGACGTCAAGGGCATACAACTCAGCATCAGGAATATGTACTGCTGATGGAGGTGTTGCAGACGGAGACCAATACAGAATGGAGCTTCCGGAAAGATCGGTCAGAGTAAGAGACTTGGCTGCACAATCAATGACAGCCTGATATTTAGCTAGCCAATCCATGCCCAAAATGATATCGATGTCGGTTGACTTGAGGGCAATGAGGGGAATCGGAAAAAGAAGATATCCAATCTCGATTTTATTCCCACGACTGACCATAGCGGTATACCAACTAGAACCAGGGGAATGAACCATAAGAGGGGTAGACATAACTTCAAAAGGAATCTCATGCAATTGAGCAAACCCTTGGGATATGAATGAATGAGATGCTCCAGAATCAAAAAGAACTGTAGCTATAATGGAGTTGATTCGAAGCGTACCCATTATGACGCTTGGATCTGCTTCAGCTTCTTCAGCAGTGACATGGGTCAGACGACCCTGACCAGCAACTTGAGGCTTGGTAAACTTCTTTGGTGGTGGAGCACCACGAACAGAAGTATTGTGGGGGCACTCTTTCATGTAGTGACCAGGTTGACCACAAGTGAAGCAGGCACCACTGCCTGGAGTACCCATAGCGGGACGATAGTTTGTTCCACCAGCATTGGGTGGAGGAGCACTTGGGGCTTGTGGACGAGGAGCATAACCAGAATACTTTGGTGCATAAGGAGCACGAGGCACAGCACTGTATGGAATGAAAACACGACGGCGCTGATTGCCTGATCCAGAGGACTGAGAATTATCTTGAGGGCGCTTGCGAGTTTCCTCATACTCCACCTTTCCTCTTTCTGCCTTCATAGCCTTGTTGACAAGATCTTGGCCGGCAGGTTGGGAAGTCCAGGAGATGAAGATCTCGACGAAGTTCAGGATCCAGTCCCTTGCGGAACAAGGCTTGCTTCTTGGCATCAGTGGAAGTTTATTCAGGAGCATAGCAGGCAAGACGATAGAAATTACCTTGGTAGTCACAGATAGAACCACTGCCCTGCGTCAGCTTCAGAAACACTTCTCTTTTCTCATCCATCAGACCCTCTGGGATATGATATGCACGGAAGGCAGCTTTGAACTCTGGCCAAGTTATGACATGACCGGCAGGCTGCATCAACAGGAAATTTTCACACCATGAACCAGCAGCTCCTTCAAGATGGTAGGTGGCAAAGTTCACCCAATCTGCTTGAGCAGCATGGGTAACCTCAAGCTTGCGCTCGATGGTGCGGAGCCAGTAGTCAGCATCAAGTGGCTCAGTGGAATAACTGAACACCGGTGGGGTGAGGCGGATGAAGCTTCGGATCCCCACTTGTTCCTCATGACGCTGAGCTGTGTTCCGCTCAATCCTTTCAAGGAGCCTTATGTTGTCAGCACGATTGGCTTCGTACATGGCCATAAGTTGGACCATAGAAGGAGGAGGAGGAAGTTCAACATTCTCCGCATGACCATCTCCACGGCCATTGCCATGGCCATGAACACGGCCACGACCACGGCCAGCACCACTTATAGTACCGCCTGACATCCTGAGGAGAAAACAAAAACCATGAGACACAGATTCACTGGAAGGATTCAACTGAAGAATAGCATGTACCGAATGCAATGAGCATGCTAAAGGACAAGACATGTGATATGAAGATATATCATCGTATCAATCATAGTAGTTAAACAAGCATACAAAATGTACACACTACTAACCGACTCACAAACCATGAAGATTGAATGCAAAGATGACATACCATCACCATGTCGCATAAAGACCAACAATTGGATGCTAAGCACCCGAAGCAAGAATAAAGGGACAATGCTTCAGATGAACTGAGGCATTCTGGAAACTCTGAGACAAGCAACCAAATACGGAGTACTGGAGAAAATAACCTAAACCCGTGTATCCTAAAGATTTGAATTGATAGAAAAGAAGAGAAACCTTTTTCCAATCGAAACCAGATAAGATGACTCAGCATTAGAGTGACACCAGGTAAGGAGTAAAAAGAATCCTATTCAGAGTTTTGCAAGTAAACTTTTGTTGACTGCCAAAACCCACCGGCGGGCAGCGGCCTTGTCAACACCGTAGAGCCGGGAAGAGCCTAGAGCTGCGGCTGGCTGAGACCCCTCCGAGCGACAGCCCGCAATGCTCTTCTGGTCACACGCGGCGATGCGAAGTGCAAGGGCGTGCCACCTGACCTATACCTGGCCAGGAAGGTGATGGTGATGCCTCGCTTAGTTTCCTGCAGGGCATACATGTAAACGTTAAATACGAGCCTCGATCGGCTCTCAGGTTATCCTGTGAATCGGCTCAAAGAGCCGATCCACCCATGATTCGTACGGGGTGCACGAATACTTGGTGGTCCTGCTTGATCAAGATAAAGCTAATGAGATCTACGACGATTTAGGGTTTTCACCGCATAATCGGATCATCCTACTCCGGGTTGGGCCTCGCGGCCACGCACGGTGCTCGTAAGCCGATCCTAAACAAGGCCTAAAAACCAACATGAAGTTGATCCTCGGAACATCCTGTTTAGGACTTGCGAACGCCACCCTACGTGCCACTCGGATCCTCCCCCCTTTGTAAGGCCTAACTATTGCGGATATTAAACTAATCCTTGTAGAACAAGGAGCAACCGTAACGGATCAGATCTACTAAATAATGATCAAGCGGGTGCCGCCCCCACACCCGAGATAGGTGTGAGGGCGGCTAGATATGCAAGGGTTGCACTACGTAAGCATGCTTAAACGAAGAACAATGCTAACCCTAACACATCTAATGATAACTACGTTGCTCGCCATCAAAAGCGCTTCAAGTACGAGCAACGCATGAACAACGTGGGGCTTGTGCTGCCTAGATCGCAAGATGCGATCTAGGCAAGCATGTCGCTACCCGATAGAAACCCTCGAGACGAAGGAGTTGGCGATGCGCCGAGATTGGTTTGTTTGGGGTTGAACGTGAGTTGTTGTTTATTCCATAAACCCTAGGTACATATTTATAGTCCAAATGGACTTTCTAATGAGGGCATGCACCAAACCGTGCACGAGTAAGATTCTATCTCTAAACTAAGATACGATCTAATATGTTACAGATACACGGGCAATTAAGCCCAACTTGGTATAAAAGGCCGATTTACGTAATCCTCCATGTATACTTCCTTTAAGCCCATCCTGATCGCGGCCCACCTCTGACTCGGTTAAATTCTGGTGATAACACATGCCCCCCTGGTTTTGGAATTGGTAATTCCAAAATCACTCTGCTTTCCTTCGTCGGGTCATGTCGTGGCAGAACCGTCGCAAGTATCCCTCATGATGATGCCTTGCCTTCTCAACTTCTCCGCGTGACCCGGCAGTTTTTTTTTCTTTTTTAGGCACCACTTCCTCGGAAACTCGCTGTGGCATTGAATTTCCACTATATCCTCCTTCGATTTAACCGCTCCGAACGGTCCTCCTCTCGTATCTCCTTCGCATTAGCACTCCAAAAGCCCTCCCAGCCACCATGTCTTCTTCCTCCTCTCGCCCCATCGGATCTTGCCAGCCAATCCTCCACGTCCCGTGAGCCGACGCCGGAGTACAACGCGGCGGCGGTCCACGCGGCCAACACCCGCCGCGCCATTGCGGCCGGGGAGGAGTCAGACCACGACTTCTCCATCTGGTCCGAGGACGACCAGTCCTCGACGGACGGGGAGAGCGACCTCCGCTTCCTCGCCGTTGGGGAAACGGAGGAGGAGAGTGACGACGACAGCTTCTCCTGCGACTTCACCTCTTCCGGGGAGGAGGAGGAGCAGGAAGAGGAGGAGGAGGACGACGACGAGAGCTCCTCCGACGAGCCACCGGCCAAGCGGTTCTGCCCTTGGCCGGGCAATCTTAGCGACTTCGACAGCGACGAGGACGACGCTGACGAAGAAGATGAAGACAACGAGGGCCCGGTCGGCGGCCATTGGAGTGACGACGAGCCCGCCGGGAGCAGCGCCGATAGCGGCGACGATGGCGACGACGAGGGCAGTGATGGCCCATAGATAGGACCTCTAGAATAGGGCCAGTAGTAGCAGATGGGGCAATGGATCCCCTAGTATTTCCCTTTTGAGAGCAATTAGCTCTTTATGTAAGAAATCTCATCTTAATCAATGAAGAACTTTTCCCCAATTTTGATTTTGCCGATTCCTTCTGAGTTTAATTGAGCCGATTCTCTCTTCTACTGACCTTGCCGATTCGTCCCCTTTGCCAATACGTAATGAGCCGATCGCACCGCATCGGTCCTTTGAAATTCACCCTTCTCTTCTTCAGCTGATGATTTTCTAAATCATTGTGAAGAAGGTTGCAATGAAGGATCAGCCGATGGTATCCCCCTCGGTTCTTTAAACAGAGTATCCACTAGGCCTGCTACCCCCCGAGCCTTACTCGAGCCTGCTGCCCCCCGAGCCTCACTCGAGGCGAGAATGTCAGAGAGAATGCGCCACAGCCGATCCTCTTCCGTTTCAGCTGAACCAGCCCCAAAGATTGGAAATCCTTGACAAAAAGGTTCAGGAACCCGGATCGGCTCGAAGCAGCTGGAGAAGTTTCCATTGTTTTACTCCCTCGAGGCAACAGAAGGCACCACCGTTGGTCTGAATTTGGTGGAGACTCGATAAACATTGCATAATTCCACTAAAGTCGATGGCTGCGCATCGGCTTCCATATCCTTAAGTCGATGCCTGCTGCATCGGTTGTGCTCGAAAATTTTCGGATTGGTTTTTTTTACGGCCGACCTGTGCATCGGCCCCCATATTCCAATACCCATCACCAGAAGATGAGATGCTTCCGTTGCATATCCTTGTATTTTATCTACCTGGGTGCCCCCCGAGCCGATTCTGTCAAGAGAATTGATGGTATCGGCTCGTTGGATAACATGTTGAACCCAGGCAGAATGGTGGGTGAGGTTAATTTTGGCCGATTGCTGGAATCGGCCTCCACGTCGCTTGCTCGGTGAAGGTTTTGTAAGTTCCCTTCATAATTTTTGGGGCCGATCACAAGGATCAGCCTTGCCCGATTTGCTCATTGGTTTGATCTTGCTACTCGGTCAGGCTGGATAACACCAACCCAACCTCTGACTTGATGCGCTTGCTGTCGTCCACCTTGAGTGCACCGTAGAGTCGTGGAGCACTAAGCTCTGTCGGCAAGACGAGTACCATGTTTGTACCAGCCGATGTCTCATCATCGGCTTTCCTTTGTTTGGGGCGCCACTCCATTTTCCGTGGACGACCCTCTTCATCCAGGGTTCGCTGAACCTTTGCAGCCGGATCAGGTCGTGCCTTCCTTAGCGTATGCAGGTATAACCTTTCGGCTTCCTCCAGGCCGCGCAATCGCTGAACCCCGCGCTTCCGGGAACGGCTGAGTCCGTCAGGGCACCACCTTGGCCGGTGGTACCTGTCTTCTTCTACTTCCCCCTCGTCTTCTGAATCCTCAAGATCTGCCCAACGAGGTGACTCAGCGCGTTTGCTTTGTGGCGGGAGAGGCCCTAGGCGCTCGAACACAGACACGTTGGCTGCCTCCTTCTTCTTCTTGTTGCATTCTGGGCAGTTGCCAATTGTGGGCAATCGGCTCATTCCTGAATCCCAGCAGTGTCTGAAGAAGGGGCAGTCCCAGTGCCTGGCGTTGTCATCTTGCTCCCTTGATGTTTCCGTGGTACAGCGCTCGTGCTCCTCCCCATCGCGATCCTGCCGACGATGTCTTCTGGCTTCTCTAGCCAGACGATCTCCTCTATCATCATAATTGGACCGTCGGCGTTGGTCATACTGACTCACATATTTGTTGAGGAGGTGATCAGAGAGGGGTCGCTGATATCTTATATTCTTCACCTCTCCCTCTGTGACATAGCGCTTGCCATCATGACGGAGCCGATCGCGTGGAGCGGCCTCCTCTCGTATCCTTGCTATGAGAGCAGCTGCCCTCATCTCCATCTTTGCCGCAGTGGTTCCCGAGTCCTACCATGTTGATGCCGAACGAGGGACCTGACCGGCAACCCTCGGGGTAGGTGACTTCCACCATGTTAACGGCGGGGAAGGGTTGGGTGTCGACCTTCATGGCGTACTGGTTGAAAATTAGCCGCCCCTTCTCTATCGCCGCTTGGATGTGCTGACGCCACACCCTGCAGTCGTTGGTGGCATGGGAGAGCGAGTTGTGGAATTTGCAGTACGGCTTTCCGTTCAGCTCTTTCACCGTGGGGAACTTGAGACCTTCAGGAATCGTCAACTGTTTCTCCTTGAGCAGGAGGTCGAAGATTTGTTCAGTCTTGGTCACGTCAAAATCAAATCCCCGAGGCGGCCCTGGTGGCTTTACCCATTTGCAGGCCACGGGGGTTCCTTCCCGAGCCCACTCAGCCCATTGCTATTTCTTGGTCTCCCGCAGCACTTCATCTTCCTCTGTACCGACCATGACTACTGCACGCTTGAACTTGTCTTGGTACAGGTTGGGGTGGCGCTGTTCATATGCTGATAGTTTCTGAACCATGTGCGCCAGCGAGGGATAATCTGCTTGGGAGGCCATGTCCTTGAGCTGTGCTGCAAGGCCTGCTACTGCCCAACTCGATCGCTTCCTTTTCGGTTATACGAACCGAATAACATCGGTTCCTAAGATTCCTGAAGCGGCTGGATGTACTCTGTCACCGTTTCCCCGCGCTTCTTACGTAGTTGTGCTAGATCGGCAATGCCATACTCGGAAGCTTCTGAATGGTATTGCATATGGAACTGTTCTTCCAATTGCTTCCAAGACTGGATGGAGTTTGTCGGCGGAGAGGTGTACCATCCAAAAGCCGATCCCGTGAGGGACTGCGAAAAGAGCCTCACGCGTAGCTGATCCGACACTGAAGCCGGTCCTAGTTGAGCCAAATATCGGCCGACGTGCTCGATGGAGCTGGAGCCATCTGATCCACCGAATTTGGAGAAGTCGGGGAGCCGATATTTAGGTGGCAGCGGGATCATCTCGTAATCGTCGGGGTACGGCTTGGAATAGCCGATCGCCCTTCTTTTCGGCACCATGCCGAACTGGTCTCTCGATATGGTACTGATCTGATCCGCTGTGCCGGGCTGTAGGAGTTGCACTCGAAGATTCGTCGGGGTGGCGTGCTTAGCCAGCCATGTTTGCTTTTCCAGCTCCGAGCCAACCGCGCAGGAGCCGGGTTCGGGAGTTTCGTCGGTGTGGCGTACTTAGTTAGCCACGTCCGCTTCTCGAGCTCGTTGCCGACGTCCCTCCCTGTCTTCGCCGGAGTCCCCGATGTTGTGGCCTGGTTTGTGAGTGCCCGGTCACCACAATCCGGGCACATACGTGCACGCGTATCCTTGAGGGATCTCCTTAGGCGCCTCCATTAAGAACCTGGTAGTCACTAGGGTCACCACCAATCTTGTAGACGAGGAATGCCGGTGTAGTCGGCACTTCAGCGAGGTGCTGCCAACGCATATGGCAGCGGTGGACGGGACCGGAATGGCAACTCTCCTTGATGAGTCCCGAGAGCTGGTCCCGACGGCGAGTACCGGTGGCTCATGATCTCCTGGATTACGCGCGAGCGACACGCTCCAACACGTTGACCAAGTTTTCGCAGTGGCGATGTAGCGAGTGAGCCACCAAGTAGTTGATCTCCTCGCCGCAGCCCTCGGTGCGTTCCTCCGACGGGCGAGAGAGGTCTATCCCATCGAGTGCACCTTGCGGTGAGAATCCCTTCCATCTGATGCCATGGGAACGGGTTCTCTGAAAGGAGCCGATGAGGTCGGCTTCGAGGGTGGCCTTGATCTCGTTGTATTGCTTCTTGAGCTCGTCGGGCAGCTCCTCGTAGGTGATCGGCGTGCTGTCCGCCATCTCAGATGTAGATGGCGATGTGGTTGATGTAGGCGATTGTCCCACCGGGCGTGCCAGAATGTGTTGACTGCCAAAACCCACCGGCGGGCAGCGGCCTTGTCAACACCGTAGAGCCGGGAAGAGCCTAGAGCTGCGGCTGGCTGAGACCCCTCCGAGCGACGGCCCGCAATGCTCTTCGGGTCACACGCGGCGATGCGAAGTGCAAGGGCGTGCCACCCGACCTATACCTGGCCGAGAAGGTGATGGTGATGCCTCGCTTAGTTTCCTGCAGGGCATACATGTAAACGTTAAATACGAGCCTCGATCGGCTCTCGGGTTATCCCGTGAATCGGCTCAAAGAGCCGATCCACCCATGATTCGTACGGGGTGCACGAATACTTGGTGGTCCTGCTTGATCAAGATAAAGCTAATGAGATCTACGACGATTTAGGGTTTTCACCGCATAATCGGATCATCCTACTCCGAGGTTGGGCCTCGCGGCCACGCACGGTGCTCGTAAGCCGATCCTAAACAAGGCCTAAAAACCAACATGAAGTTGATCCTCGGAACATCCTGTTTAGGACTTGCGAACGCCACCCTACGTGCCACTGGATCCTCCCCCTTTGTAAGGCCTAACTATTGCAGATATTAAACTAATCCTTGTAGAACAAGGAGCAACCGTAACGGATCAGATCTACTAAATAATGATCAAGCGGGGTACCGCCCCCACACCTGAGATAGGTGTGAGGGCGGCTAGATATGCAAAGGTTGCACTACGTAAGCATGCTTAAACAAAGAACAATGCTAACCCTAACACATCTAATGATAACTACGTTGCTCGCCATCAAAAGCACTTCAGTACGAGCAACGCATGAACAACGTGGGGCTTGTGCTGCCTAGATCGCAAGATGCGATCTAGGCAGCATGTCGCTACCTGATAGAAACCCTCGAGACGAAGGAGTTGGCGATGCGCCGAGATTGGTTTGTTTGGGGTTGAACGTGAGTTGTTGTTTATTCCATAAACCCTAGGTACATATTTATAGTCCAGCGGACTTTCTAATGAGGGCGTGCACCAAACCGTGCACGAGTAAGATTCTATCTCTAAACTAAGATACGATCTAATATGTTACAGATACACGGGCAATTAAGCCCAACTTGGTATAAAAGGCCAATTTACGTAATCCTCCATGTATACTTCCTTTAAGCCCATCCTGATCGCGGCCCACCTCTGACTCGGTTAAATTCTGGTGATAACAACTTTAGCTTTCAAATAGTTTTCGCAACAACTAGACTCAACATCGACCAGTAAACAAGGGTTTCCTACAGGCAGTCCTGCTCTGATACCAAAACCTGTGGCACCCCCGGGATCAGGGTTAGACAAATACCGGATCTTTGTCCGACATAAGCCTAACCTTGAGCTCGGGAGACTACAGTGAGAGAATCGGTAACACAACAGTGACTCTACGACTCAAAAGAATATATTACAACTCTTAACAGAGTAAGATCCAAATTATTACACGCAGAGGTCACTGACCCAACATTCAACAAGCAACAGAAGCAAATTATGTTATTCTAAATAACAAGATAGCAAAGGGCTTAAGAAGCCATAACATAAAGCGACGTCCCAGTCCATAAGTCTCAGGTTGCTGCCTTGGAACTCCAAACTAACCATCGATGTTAACGTAGAAACAACCTTCGGCTGTAGTGACTTCATCTGAAACAAAAGCATGCAAAGCTGAGTATAGGGACTCAGCGAGACTTAGTACAACCTTTTAACAAAGCGGTTATGCGGGCTTTCTGTAGATCTTCTTTTGCGTCAAGCCAGTTTTCCTTTGTAAGATGAGAGAGAAGAGAAGTTCGACTACTCAGAACCTTTGAAAGGGAATAAGAGAGCGACATCTCTATCTCTAATGATCATCATATTGTATCCACCAATCTTCATCATCTCGAACCACTATCCTCGGATCACCCCCTCAACACCCGGAGAAGATATCCGTAAACACACATTGATTGCCAAGTTTTACGGTTAGGTTCAAGTTGTCTATGATCACCGAATCCATTCCCAAGTCGTCCGTAACCGTGGACACGGCTTTTCGAAAATATTTAACCCTGCAGGGGTGCACAACTTTACCCACACGCGCCAACCGACTCTTAGTGCCAACGTTTGAGCTTTCTTCCTTGGAAAGCCGGCAGAGGGTGGTCGACCACGACCTTTACCTTGCTGTCACCGAGACAATGAGTCACGCGCTAAAGATTATTCCGCCGTAACGGGTCAAGTCCGGAAGGCGGTCCTTAACGATGTGAGCCGAGGTGGGTTTCCCCAGAGGCCGCAACCCCCAGCCACAACGACCACGCTTACTTGCCTGTTATGTACCTTTAACCCCCAAGCAAAATGCAATGCATATGACCAGGTAACGCGTAAACTATGTGACTCATGGAATCTAGTAGGCAAGTTAGTGAGTCGAGAGGGTACCATAATAGGGCCTCGTGTGGTTGTACGCTCGGTCTCGGTTCAAGAGGCGAGAACTCGGTTCCTAGGGTCGGCAGAAACGAAACAACCCACCACATCCCAATGTGGCCTCTCGTCTGAGCCTTTAATCATGTTTATCATCATCTCTATACTTACCACGTCAACCTGTCATGCTAGATTCATTTCATTGTAAGGCTTCAGTCCGAAGACCGGAGTAGTAGTGTAACAAACTAGGCATGGCTAAGCATACAGAGATAAAGGCTCTCGCGATGCACACATGCCAAACCTAGTTATGCTAGGAGCAGTGGATCAGGGTATCGAGGCTACAAAGGTCGGACATGCAACAGATAGGGTAACTCTATCTATCGATAAAAGACAGTTGAATCGTATGCGATATGTAGGAACACCAGATAAAAGCATTTCGAAATCATAGATGAACCAGGTTAGGGCTTGCGTTGTCCCTCAGCGGATGAGTACTGTTCTTCGGTGGTGTTGACGTCGGACTCCGGCTCAGATCCTATCGCGAAGAACCAAACACCGGAAAGGGGAAATAAACAATCACCACATGGCATAATGCAATGCGCATCCAATATGAATGATATGTCGTATTCAAAGAATTAAGTAAACCCTAGGTGCATCGTCAGATTAAAGGGGGTTTCGGCATCGGACACCGCCATCTGAGAGGGGTTCTTTTAGGGTTTCACTACATTTCCAAGTTCAAAGGTTGTAATGATGTATGAATTACTCCTAAACTTGTAGAGAATGTTTTTCTGAACATTTCGGTATATTATACGACTTTTTCTAAATTAATATGGAAAAGATATGAATTATACAGATTTCTGAATTTGATAAATAACAAACAGAAAAAGAAAAGGGTTTACTGCGTCATGCTGATGTCAGCATGACCTTGAGCTCGCAGGTGCCGCAGCAATTGGCCGACTCGGGCCGAAATCGGGCGCGTGCGCGGGGGCAAAAGACGCAGGGCGACGCGGGGAGCCATTTGGTGGTGGCGCCGCCCGCCAATTGTCGCCGGAGGGCTCCCTTCGGCGAGCCCGAGCGGCGGGGCGGAAAGGCGCGCGTGGCGGGTGCGCTACGCGGCGAGGCAGGGCGAACGGCAGGCACCACGGGGACCAGAAGCTCACCCTGAGCACGCGGGGCTTGGCGGCGTCGCCGGTGGTGGCCGGAATCGCCGGCGAGCGGCGGAGGCCTGAGCCACGGGCTCCGTCCGATTGGCGCCCTAGAGAGCTCCCCGGCGGCTGCCGCTTAGCTGAGGAGGAAGAGGGGGTCGAGGCGGAGCTCCTGGCGGTGGCGGCCCAGCGTGGGGAGGCGTAGAACGGCGGCGACGGTGGTTGGCCGGGGCTAGGGTTTCCGCCGGCTTGCAGAGAAGGAGAGGGAGGGAAAAGGGGGAGGCGAAATGGGGTTCTCCTCATCGCGGCGGCGAGCCTTATCCGTGCCCAGGAGGCGGCGAGGAGCATCCAGGCCGCCGGCGCCATCGGGCGGCCACGACGTCGATAGGCAGCAACCTGGCTGCCTGGAGGTGGAAGACAAGGGGGGAATTTTGTGAAAACCCCCCTAGTCTTTAGGGTTTTCTCCGGAATTTTAAGACAGGAGGATTTTGATGATTTTTGGGGTATTTTGACCCAAATTTTCAAGGGGGTTTTTGCACAAAATTTTCTTAACACAAAACTATAACCATTTGCAACATTGTTTCATAACATTTTAGTGCAAAGTTTCTCAAATTAAATGCAAATGCATGCATGCTTATGAGCAACTAACAACATTTATTTGATTAACAAAGTTGTCCTGTTACAATGCAGGGATGAACCACGGGGGCATCCCCAAGCTTAAACTTTTCACTCTTCTTGATCATATTATATCATCCTCCTCTGTTGACCCTTGAAAACTTCCTTCACACCAGACTCAAAACATTCTCATTAGAGGCTTAGTGCATAATCAAAAATTCACATGTTCAGAGAGGACACAATCATTCCCAACACTTCTGGACATTACCCAAAGCTACTGAAAGTTAATGGAGCAAAGAAATCCAGTCAACACAGTAAAAGAGGCAATGCGAAATAAAAGGCAGAATCTGTCAAAACAGAACAGTCCGTAAAGACGAATTTTTTTGAGTCACTTAACATGCTCAGATGAAGAAGCTCAAATTGAATGAAAGTTGCGTACATATCTGAGGAACATGCATGAATTTTGGCAGAATTTTTAGAGTCTCCTACAGAGAGATCTACTGAAATTCGTGACAGCTAAAAATCGGTTTGTGCGCAGGAATCCAAATCTAGTATCAACTTTACTATCAAAGACTTTACTTGGCACAACAATGCAATAAAGTAAAGATACAAAGGTATTGGTACAGTAGTAACAAGCACCTTGACTCAAATATAAAACAAAAATTGTGGAAAAATAAAATAATGGGTTGTCTCCCATAAGCGCTTTTCTTTAACGCCTTTCAGCTAGGCGCAGAAAGTGTAAATCAAGTAACATCATCATTATCAGAGTTGGGGGGTTTTCTCAACGATGCATTGTATCTTATCTATGTAATTTTCAGAGGCTCCCCTTTCATTACTTTTAGACTTACTATCCTCCTCAAATAAATTTTCAGGAACAATCCAATCAAAATTCTTTTCTGATGCCTCATGCATTCCTATGAGCTTATAAGGTATTGGTACTTTAGTCTCCCCCTCACAATTAGCTTCATTAGTGTATTTTAGCTTTTCCAGGGTATTTGCAAAATTAGTATAAAAGCCAAGCATCTTATGTTGAATAAAGACTTTTCTAGCTTCTCTAGCTACATCACCAAATACTTTAAGAAGGGTTTCCAAAACAAAATCTTTCTTCTCTCCTTCTTCCATATCACAGAGAGTAAGAAACATATGTTGCATTATAGGATTAAGATTAACAAATCTAGCTTCCAACATGCGCACTAAAGAGGCAGCAGTAATTTCATAAGTAGGAGCAAGTTCTACCAAGGATCTATCTTCAAAATCTTTAACCGTACTAACATGAGTGAAAAATTCATCTATATTATCTCTTCCAATGATAGAACCACGCCCTACTGGTATATCTTTCAAAGCGAACTTAGGACAAAGCATGATGAAATAAACAAAGGTAAACTGATAAATAAAGTAAATGCAAGTAACTAATTTTTTTGTGTTTTTGATATAAAGAAATCAAACAAAACAGAAAATAAAATAAGTAAAGCAAGACAATAAACAAAGTAAAGAGATTGGGCGTGAGAGACTCCCCTTGCAGCGTGTCTTGATCTCCCCGGTAACGGCGCCAGAAAAATAGCTTGATGACGCGTGAAGCACACTTCTGTTGGGAACCCCAAGAGGAAGGTGTGATGCGTACAACAGCAAGTTTCCCTCAGTAAGAAACCAAGGTTATCGAACCAGTTGGAGATGAAGGCCATGTGAAGGTTGTTGGTGAAGGAGTGTAGTACGGCGCAACATCAGGGATTCCGGCGCCAACGTGGAACCTGCACAATACAATCAAAATACTTTGCCCCAACTTAACAGTGAGGTTGTCAATCTCACCGGCTTGCTGTAAACAAAGGATTAAACGTATGGTGTGGAGAATGATGTTTGTTTGCAAAGAACAGCAGAGAACAGAGATTGCGTAGATTGTATTTCAGATGTAAAAGAATGGACCGGGGTCCACAGTTCACTAGTGGTGTCTCTCCAATAAGATAAATAGCATGTTGGGTGAACAAATTACAGTTGGGCAATTGACAAATAGAGAGGGCTTAACAATGCACATACATATCATGATTACTACTATGAGTTTTACTTAGGGCATTACGACAAATAACATAGACCGCTATCCAGCATGCATCTATGCCTAAAAAGTCCACCTTCGGGTTAGCATCCGCACCCTTCCAGTATTAAGTTGCAAACAACATACAATTGCATTAAGTACGGTGCGTAATGTAATCAACACAAATATCCTTAGACAAAGCATTGATGTTTTATCCCTAGTGGCAACAGCACATCCACAACCTTACAACTTTCTGTCATGTCCCAGATTCAATGGAGGCATGAATCCACTATCGAGCATAAATACTCCCTCTTGGAGTCACAAGTATCAACTTGGCCAGAGCCTCTACTAGCAACGGAGAGCATGCAAGATCATAAACAACACATGTATGATAGATCAATTAATCAACTTGACATAGTATTCCATATTCATCGGATCCCAACTAACACAACATGTAGTATTACAAATAGACGATCTTGATCATGATAGGCAGCTCACAAGATCTAAACATGATAGCACAAGAGGAGAACACAACCATCTAGCTACTGCTATGGACCCATAGTCCAAGGATGAACTACTCACGCATCAATCCGGAGGCGAGCATGATGATGTAGAGTCCTCCGGTGATGATTCCCCTCTCCGGCAGGGTGCCGGAGGCGATCTCCAGAATCCCCCGAGATGGGATTGGCGGCAGCGGCATCTCTGGAACTTTTCTCGTATCGTGGCTCTCGGTAATAGGGTTTTCGCGACAGGGAGATTATATAGGCGAAGGGGCAGAGTCGGGGGACGCTCGAGGGGCCCACCCCATAGGGCGGCGCGCCCCCCTAGGTTGTGGCCACCTGGTCGCCCCGCTTCGTCTCCTCTTCGGACTTCTGGAAGGATCCGTGGAAAATAAGACCGTGGGCTTTTGTTTCGTCCAATTCCGAGAATATTTCCTGTGTAGGATTTCTGAAACCAAAAACAGCAGAAAACAGGAACTGGCGCTTCGGCATCTTGTTAATAGGTTAGTGCCGGAAAATGCATTAAAATGATATAAAGTGTATATAAAACATGTGAGTATTGTCATATAACTAGCATGGAACATAAGAAATTATAGATACGTTTGAGACGTATCAAGGGCTCCCACATCATTTGCTACACCTGCGGAAAGTCCGGGCACATCTAAGCGGAGTGCAAAGATGAGCCATTTTGCATCAAGTGCAACAAGTTGTTTCACCTTTCTACAATGTGCGCAGCCTTCTCCAAGGCAGTGGAGGCATACTGGGGTGGATTTGGCTGTGATGGCATGGGATTCATGGTCTGCGACATTCTAGAGGAGGAGCTGCTGCCCCGGCCCGTAACGAGGCAATGGTGATCCTGGAGAAGGGCAGCCTGTCGTAAGAACAAATGGAAGCGGAGCTTAAGGACCTTATCGATGAGGAATGGGCATGGAGGGTGCAGAAACTTAACAGATCTGATTTTGCTATGTTCTTCCCTTCCAAGGAAAGCTTGAGGATGGCGATCCGAGGTGGTGGCCTCACCCTCCAATCATGCAAGCTGCATGTGATTGTGACAACCACTTCTGGTGACCCTATGGTGTCAGAAAAACTGGTTGAGGTTTGGGTGAAGTTGTTTGACGCCCCCCCCCCCTACGGGCACGCGGTCAGGATTCTTCTAGCAATGCGCGAGCTTGATTGTACCATTGCGGTGGACGAACAATCTTTAGACTCGCCCATGGTCCCGGTGTGGTTGCTGCTAGGATGCAAGTATCATCTCTGGCTCACACCCTTCTTTACGTTGTGCGTCAACTCTCAAGGGTTCTGGGTGCGCGTGGTTCCTGAGTCCGGGCCTGCTAGGGATGCCTCTGCTCTACCTCCGGCACCTCCCAAGCCTAGCGACGACCAAGACGAGAACTAGGATGAATCATAAGGTGATGGCTGGGATGGAAAAAGAGACAAGCCCACCAGAAGAAGAAAGAATCAGCTTCAGCTCCCCTGAGTTTAGCGGTAGGCCCAAAACACATGGTTGTGCGGATGTCGGGAGCAGAGGAGCGCCCCTTGAGCACGGGGCTCAAAGTTCATGCTTCCGCCTTCAGTCAATATGTTCCAACCTGTGCAAGTCCGGAGATATCTTCCCGGCCCTGGCCAAGATAATGTCTCCCTCTCTGGTCTCTCATGGTGAAACGGGGGAACCAGCTGGAGAAAACCACCCACTTTATCCATCCTAACTTAGTGATTTTGCTACTCTAGAGGAAGTGGCGGATTTGGAGAACCAACCTGAGGTTGGGTGGTTAGGAGGGCGATTGTACCCCCAGCCCACCAGAGTTCAAACCCCAGGTTTGACATCTGTGTGTCTCATAAAGGCAGAATATTCTTTCGGTGGGACGCGACATACACCCCCACCAAAATGGGGTCGCCGAAAGGAAGAACCAGACCTTAATCAAAGCCGCTCGAACAATGGTGATGAAATACAACTCCAAGTACAACTTTTGGGTCGAGGCCATATCCACCGCTTGTCATGCAACCAATCGCCTCTACTTCCGCAAAGGCTTGGAAAAGCCACCATATGAAATCCTCACCGGCAACAAACCCAATGTCTCCTATTTCAAGGTCTTTGGTTACAAGTGTTATGTGCTCAACAAGGATATTCGTCTCTCCAAGTTCGCCTCAAACGCTCAAGAAGGGATATTTGTTGGCTATGCTACGGATTCACATGCATATATGGTCTTCAACAAGTCAAATGGGCGTGTAGTGGAAACATGCGATGTGCAACAACAACAACAACAACAACAACAACAACAACAACAACAACAACAACAACAACAACAACAACAACAACAACAACAACAACAACAACAACAACAACAACAAAAACAACAACAACAACAACAACAACAACAACAACAACAACAACAACAACAACAACAATAACAAACGCAACAACAACAGCAACAACAGCAACAACAAACGCAACAAACTCAGCTAGCTCATCAATAACCTCCATCACCAAGTGATCCAGATCAAGCTACAAGTTCTTCAACGGGCTCCTCTAGGATGACCGCTCCGGATACTACTTATCCTATGAACCCCGAGTTGTCCGGCGCTCAAGATGATGATGACGATGCTCTCCCCAACAAAAGGTCAAGGCGAGGACATGAACCGTGATGAAGATCAAGAGGCCTCTCAAGTTCCTATCCATGAGGCCAACACTCGCCGTGAAGACAAGACTTCAAAGCATATACACCTCAAGTCTCATTAGTTGCAAAACATTCTTGGAGATCTAAAGAGCAAGGTGTCTACCCGGAGGCAACTAGCAATCTTTTGTGAGCATCACGCTTTTGTCTCCATAGTGGAACCAAGCAAAGTCTTTGAAGCCCTTGAAGATCCGGATTGGTTGCTCGCTATGCAAGAATAGCTAAACAACTTCAAGAGAAATGATGTATGGACTCTTGTGCAGCGACCAGACCATTGCCGCAATGTTATCGGCACCAAGTGGGTATTCAAGAACAAGCAAGATGAACACGGCATCGTCATCCGCAACAAAGCAAGATTGGTAGTCCAAGTATTTTCTCAAGTTGAAGGCGTGGACTATGGCGAGACTTTTGCACCGTTGCTCGACTTGAGTTGATTCGTATCCTTTTGGCTTTTGCCGCTCGCCATGGTTTCCAACTTCAACAAATGGATGTTAAAAGTGATTTTCTCGATGATCCTCTACATGAGGAGGTGTATGTGAGACAACTGCGGTGACCCAGCATACCACTGCATGTTGTAGTATACAAGTCGTTGATATGATCTTTTTGAAGGGACTTCTTCACAATTTGCCATATCCCTCAGAGTGGTACAACAGAAACATTGCAGGTCCTAACACTCCATACTTCATTACAATCATTGTCTTAACAAGTTGGTATTCTCACAGGTCCTATGAGAACACCCTAAGATACTACTTTAGTACGATTACAACTCATAACAAATATAAAGAGAGCTCAACAACTTATTTAGGTAAGTTCTACGTTGCTCGGCTCTATGATGCTAGGGTATGTCACTACTCCTCCACCTCCGTGTCATCTGGTCCGTAGACTATCCCATAGTCTACTCCTTCAACTCCGCCGGTAAGATCAGGTTCTTCGTAGACCAGCTCGTAGCTTCCTTCCGGTGCTCCATCATTGATGGCCTCCACTTCCGTATCACAGTCTAGCAAGGGTGTCGAAAGAAAGTGAGTACAGAGGTACTCAGCAAGTTCTAAAAGAGTAAAAAGGTGTTTGATGCACTAGCTACGACCATTGATCAGGAAATCGCCGGTCAATGCATGTTTTGCAATCATTTCTTCAAAAGGTTGCTTTTATTATGAAAACTATGCCCGTCGGCCTTCACAGAGTTGACTAGAACTTCGTGGAGTTCCTTTCCTGCCGCGTTCGCAGTTCCCTTCCCGGAACAAGGAGTGACAGCCACAATTTGATACACTCGCGGAGGTGCGTTACTTTTCCCACAAGAGATCTCACCCTTTTTTCCATCCGCAGGGACTTGCCCCCGTTCACACTTCCTTTGGTGTGAGGCCAGGTATAAAGATCCAAGCCCACACCGCCTTCTCCGCGACTGCAAACCCACCCTTTTGTCCAACCGTACACCTCCAGTAGACTTCCCCCAATAATACGGCTTTACTCATGGTGTACTCCGGACAATCCCTCATAGATCGTAGAGCTTATCATCACTAATGGATGGGGATTTAAAAGGATATCCCAACCTATTGCGGCAGTGCCTCCAGCACCCCACCGGCTCTCCGATCCGTTGGCGTGCAGAAGGGAAAAGATACGGCTGGCTTCCCCCAGCCATTATAGATCTCATGGTCAACGCAGTTTGTACGGCGCTAGAATCACCGGACCGGCATTGGTAATTTAATCCTAGGGTGATATAACCCATTGCAATGGAACCTCCACCATATCAACACATACCATGGTTCCATTGACAGCCACATAGTCATATTCATAGTTGGAAAGTAACATTTCATTTGCGATGCAGGAATGATAAGTATATAGCTTTGCATTAAAGTAGTAGAAAATATTCAAGTTGACATGAGCAAGGGTGAACTTGCCTGTGGACTGCGAGATAGTGCAGTTGATGGAACCTGGACCTCGGGTTCTGTTAGAAGCATCATTGTCCGGTAAGGACAATGTTATAAAATCCAAATAATGCAATCATGGATGTATTATTTTATGTTGAATCCCTTTACCCCGCTGAGTTATAGCAATTTAGGGTTGCTTTTAAGATTTATGCCTTTGACAGTAATTTACAATTGATTTAAAAGTATAAACCATTTTTTATTCACACAAAGTACAACAATTCAAAGTAAAACTATTTACTTGGTGATTCCCTTAATCATTCCAAAAATAATTGAAAATTTATAGAGTTACCTCTATAGTTTTTGGAATAACAAGGAATATAGTATTTTTCTCGGGAAAAATACCCTTTTCAATAGAAATGACTTGGAATATTAGAATTTCATTTTGAAATGTTTGAAAATAAGTATTTGAACTTATTTGAGATTTTTCCTTGGATTTTAATTACAAGGAAATGATAATTTTAAACTCCAAGTTATTATTTAAATTCTTAAAATTCATAATTTTGAATTTGTTTCATAAATTCCATTTCATATTTTATTCTTGTTAAGATTTATTTTTCATTCATTAATCCAATTTTTAATGGATTTTTAGAGTTGTGTTTGATTTATTAAAATTTGGTAAAGTTCTGGCCTTTTATTAAATGTTAAAAGACCAAAATACCCCCCCGGACCCATATTGGGCCCAGCCCAATAATCTAAACCCAGGGATGGCCCAATAAGGCTAATCCCTTTTGGGTTCGGTGGCGCCGAACGGCCCACCTCACTCTCACTCACTCGGCCCTCTCACTCGCTCGACCTAACCCTAATCTCTCTCGCGACGCGCTGGCGATGGCGTCGCCGCCATGGCCGCCGCCGTGCTCCGGCCATCGCCGTGCTTCCCTGACCTCGCCACCTACCTGATCTGGACCGCCGCGAGACGATCTATCAATCTGTCCACGTGGTTTCTCCGATTGCTTCCTCTCCTGGCGAATCGCCTCCTGTCTGGATCTCGTGGAGAATCGCCTTGGGCGACTGGGTGATCTCCGACGAGCTCTCGCCCTCGCCGTCGACGTGTGCGTCTCCGAGACCGACCTGGTGCGGTGCTGCTTGCAGTACCAGTGCCGTCGTCTCCGTGCCGTGCTGTGGTGGTGTTCGTGCTCGTCGGCGTAACGCCGGCGTCTACCCTGGGTCTTGCAGCTGCTATGGCCGCGCGAGCACTGCCTCGCCATGCCATAGCCTCTGCCACCAGGCGCATGTAAGTGATCCTCTCCATCTCCTTCTCCTCTCCATGCATGTGCGCCTCTCAAGCTACTGTGCTTCTTCTTCCTTCGGTTCTACTGCTCCCTGGTGATCCTGTGATCACACAGAACTCTGCCATGGTTGCTTAATCCTCCTATGCTTCCCTTTGCTGCAAGCTCATGGCCCAATCACCAGTTTCTGGTACTGGCCAGTGTTGCTTTGCTTGCTGTACATGCTCTGTTTGCTTATCTGTTGCTCCTAGCCTGCTTGAATCTTGCTATGCTCTGTTGTGCTTGCTTATGAGCTTGCTATGCCATGCAGTACTTGCTTATCTAGGTGTGCTGTGGTTCATCAGTGACACTTGTGAGTGCCAGTGGTGCTTGGGAAATGCTTATGTGCTTCCTATGCAAGCCAATGATCCATTGGATCATTCCTTGCTTGTTGGCTAACCTCTCTGTGTAACTTGGCTTGCTATAATTGATCCATTTGATCAATTCAACTATCAGTGATAGCTTACTGGTTAATACTGTGACTAAATGATTCAATTATCTTGTGATGTTGATGCTCAAGCATCACTATGATGTTGCTTACTTGTGTTGTTGCTCATCTTAGCTACCTAGACTTGCTCTAGTGGCTATGGATTAAACTGTGTTGCTTAATAGTATGCTACTGTCAATTCTTAGCATGAATCTGTGATAAATTCATGCTTGTATTACTTAAATTGTGATGAACTGCTTATGCAGTGATGATTAAATTACTTGCTTGTATCTGAAGTTGCTGTTCATGATTCTTTTACAAGCAATTAGAGTCTGAATCCATTTCTCGGATAGTGATGCTTTGTATTTGGCTTGGCCTTGGGATGGTTCTAAGTGTGTCTGTGACCTCGGTAGCCTTGCTACTCGACCGGTTGCTCACATGGTTGGTTGGATCTTGTTGGCTATTCATCTTTTCTTGCATATTTGGGGATCATAATAAATATGAATGCCAATATGCTTGCTTGTGAAGAAATCTAGGGTTTCCTGATGGTTGCATGCTTAGGATTTTCTGTGTTGTCTTGGTTAGCTGCTAAACCTTGCAATACATCTACCGGTGCTATCCGTGCATGAGATCTTGCTAGTGTGTGCAT
>NC_061513.1:312831070-312912619 GCF_022539505.1 Lolium rigidum
CAAGATACAAAAGAGATCATGTCAAAATTTCCCTAACTCACATTGCCTAACCCTAAGTGCAAAATGAGAGAGAACCTCGATCCCTCTTAGGTTTAGTTGCAATAAGGCGCGAAAATTTCCCCCGTTTTGCGATGAAATGCACATCCCATTTCTAAATCTACCCTTCGTTGTTCCTATGTTCTGGGTTATTACAACAACCCCCGGGGTTCGAGGACCCCCACTTCCCGGACCATGTCTTCAAGCTTAACAAGGCTCTATACGGTCTCAAACAAGCCCCTCGGGGTTGGTATGAGCACTTACGGGAGTTGCTTGAGGACCGTGGGTTCGAAGTGGGGAAAATCGATCCCACTCTTTTTACTAAGAAGGTCAATGGGGAACTCTTCATATGTCAACTCTACGTAGATGACATTATCTTTGGGTCTACTAACACCTTGTTTAACAATGAGTTTGCTAAGTTGATGACCGATAGGTTCGAGATGTCGATGATGGGGGAGCTAAAGTATTTCCTTGGGTTTGAGATCAAGCAACTACGGCATGGCACCTTCATCAATCAAGCCAAGTACCTCCAAGACATTCTAAAGTGCTTCTACATGAAGGGGCAAACGGCATTGGGACTCCTATGCACTTAAAGTGACAACTCTCTCTCGACGAGGATGGCAAGCCGGTGGACCACAAGCTCTACCGTTCCATGATTGGTTTCCTTCTTTACCTTTGTGCGTCTCGTCCGGACATCGTGTTCAGTGTTGGTATGTGCACACGTTTCAAGCAAATCCGAAGGAAATCCACCTTATGGCGGTGAAGAGGGTCTTTCGATATCTTGTTGATACCCCTTCTTTGGTCTTTGGTACCCTTGAGACACAGACTTCTCTTTGTGTGGATTCATGGACTCCAATTGGGCCGGCGACAAGGTGGATAGGAAGTCTACTTCTGGAGCTTGCCTTGGGAGATCTTTGGTGTGTTGGCATCCAAAGAAGCAAAACTACGTCTCTATTTCTACCGCCAAGGCCGAGTATGTTGCCACGACTAGTAGTTGCGCTCAAATTTTATGGATGAGGCAAACCTTGCGGGATTATGGAATTGAGTATAGAAAGGTGCCCATTTTGTGTGACAATGAGAGCGCAATCAAGATTTCCTAAAATACGATCCTCCACGGCAAGACGAAGCACATTGAGATAAGGAATCACTTCCTTCGGGATCACATTGCTCGAGGGGACATTGTTCTATCATTTGTGCGAACCAAGGATCAATTGGAGGATATCTTCACGAAGCCTTCGGATGAGAAGAGATTTATTGAATTGAGGCATGAGCTAAATATCATTGATCCATCGAACTTTGTTTGACCATCGTGCGCATATATCACTCTTTAACTAGTGTCTTGTTGAGTTGCATGCATGAACATAGGGGGAGTGCGGTTTAAACTTATTGAGCTATCCCTCCCCCCCCCATTATGCATAAATTAATCCAAAACATACTATATTTGTCAGGCCGGTACTACCGCTCCTAGTCAGCGTCTTGACGATTGTCAGGATTCTGACCTGGGGCTGCAGTACCGCTTGAGATACTGGTTAGGTACCGGTAAGCAGTACTACCGCTTTCACAAACGGTACTACCGCTTCCGTCCTTGACTTAAGGTACCGGGTGGGGACGGATTTATCAGATCCATCACTTTCCTCCACCCACCTCAAGTAAAAGGCGGCGCCCAAGCTCAAGGAACCTGAGGTGACCGGCCTCGTTCTCCTCCTCCGGCCATCCCCGGCCAAGTCTCCTCCGTGGAGAAGATCCTCCACTCTCTTCTCCGCCATGGCCTCCGGTATGAACTCAAACCTCCCTCTCTAGGGTTTGTTGGATTCCCTAGATGAATATGCTATGGTTTATTCGAGTTCTTGGTGGAGATTCATTCTAGAACACTTTTCCATGAAGAGGGATACTAGCTAGCAACATTTTTGTGGAGTTTGCGCCTCAATGCCATGGACCAAAACTAGATCTAGTGGTGTTGTGCTAGAGCGGTAGTATCGGTCATTCTTGACAGGTACTACCGGTTCCAGCGGTACTACCGGGCCTAGTTGCGGTACTACCGCTTAGTGCAATTTCACTATTGTTGCTTATTAGTGTCCTTTGCACTGTACTCCAAGGCTTGTGCACTTAACCCCCATCCCCCTACAACCTATGCTATTCACAAGTTCATCCAAGCCCCGTGGTGGTGCCAAAGTGAAGCCTCCCGTTCCTCGTCATCAAAGGGAGCAAGAAGAAGAGGAGATCGTCTTGCCAAGGTCTACAAATCGCCAACGAGCAGCTGCTGCCGCAGCTAAGAGAACCACCTCGGGACCCACCAAAACCATGAACAAGCTCTCCAAGAACCAATTCATGGAGGTCCGTGATACGTCTCCGACGTATCGATAATTTCTTATGTTCCATGCCACATTATTGATGATATCTACATGTTTTATGCACACTTTATGTCATATTCGTGCATTTTCTGGAACTAACCTATTAACAAGATGCCGAAGAGCCAGTTGCTATTTTCTGCTGTTTTTGGTTTCAGAAATCCTAGTAACGAAATATTCTCGGAATTGGACGAAATAAACGCCCAGGGTCCTATTTTGCCACGAAGCTTCCAGGAGACCGAAAGGGATACGAAGTGGGGCGACGAGGCGCCGCCACCATAGGGCCGCGCGGCCAGAGGGGGGCCCGCGCTGCCCTATGGTGTGGGCCCCTCGTCAGCCCTCCGACTTTGCCCTTCCGCCTACTTATAGCCTCCGTCGCGAAACCCCTGATACGAAGAACCACGATACGGAAAACCTTCCCGAGACGCCGCCGCCGCCAATCCCATCTCGGGGGATTCTGGAGATCTCCTCCGGCACCCTGCCGGAGAGGGGATTCATCTCCCGGAGGACTCTTCACCGCCATGGTCGCCTCCGGAGTGATGAGTGAGTAGTTCACCCCTGGACTATGGGTCCATAGCAGTATCTAGATGGTTGTCTTCTCCTCATTGTGCTTCATTGTTGGATCTTGTGAGCTGCCTAACATGATCAAGATCATCTATCAGTAATGCTATATGTTGTGTTTGTCGGGATCCGATGGATAGAGAATACTATGTTATGTTAATTATCAAGTTATTACCTATGTGTTGTTTATGATCTTGCATGCTCTCCGTTATTGGTAGAGGCTCTGGCCAAGTTGATGTTAGTAACTCCAAGAGGGAGTATTTAGGCTCGATAGTGGGTTCATGCCTACATTGATATCTGGGGGAGTGACAGAAACCCCTAAGGTTGTGTTGTGCTGTTGCCACTAGGGATAAAAGATTGATGCTATGTCTAAGGATGTAGTTGTTGATTACATTACGCACCATACTTAATGCAATTGTCTGTTGCTTTGCAACTTAATACTGGAAGGGGTTCGGATGATAACCTGAAGGTGGACTTTTTAGGCATAGATGCAGTTGGATGGCGGTCTTTGTACTTTGTCGTAATGCCCAATTAAATCTCACTCGTATTTATCATGACATGTATGTGCATTGTTATGCCCTCTCTATTTGTCAATTGCCCGACTGTAATTTGTTCACCCAACATGCTTTTATCTTATGGGAGAGACACCTCTAGTGAACTGTGGACCCCGGTCCATTCTTTTATACTTGAAATACAAATCTGCCGCAATACTTGTTCTTTACTCGTTTTCTTGCAAACAATCATCTTACACACAATACGGTTAATCCTTTGTTACAGCAAGCCGGTGAGATTGACAACCTCACTCTGTTTCGTTGGGGCAAAGTACTTTGGTTGTGTTGTGCAGGTTCCACGTTGGCGCCGGAATCTCCGGTGTTGTGCCGCACTACATCCCGCCGCCATCAACCTTCAACGTGCTTCTTGGCTCCTCCTGGTTCGATAAACCTTGGTTTCTTTCGAGGGAAAACTTGCTGCTGTGCGCATCATACCTTCCTCTTGGGGTTCCCAACGAACGTGTGAATTACACGCCATCAAGCATATTTTTCTGGCGCCGTTGCCGGGGAGATCAAGACACGCTGCAAGGGGAGTCTCCACTTCTCAATCTCTTTACTTTGTTTTTGTCTTGCTTTATTTTATTTACTACTTTGTTTGCTGCATTATATCAAAATACAAAAAATTAGTTTCTAGTTTACTTTATTTATTGTCTTGCACTCTATATCAAAAACACAAAAAATTAGTTACTTGCATTTATTTTATCTAGTTTGCTTTATTTACTACTGCTAAAATGGCGACCCCTGAAAATACTAAGTTGTGTGACTTCACAACCACAAATAATAATGATTTCTTATGCACACCTATTGCTCCACCTCGCTACTACAGCGAGAATTCTTTGAAATTAAACCCGCTTTACTTGAATCTTGTTATGCGAGAGCAATTTTCGGTGTTAGTTCGATGATGCTGCTGCCCATCTTAATAATTTTGTTGAACTATGTGAAATGCAAAAGTATAAAGATGTAGATGGTGATATTATTAAATTAAAATTGTTTCCTTTCTCATTAAGAGGAAGAGCTAAAGATTGGTTGCTATCTCTGCCTAAGAATAGTATTGATTCATGGACTAAATGCAAGGATGCTTTTATTGGTAGATATTATCCCCCTGCTAAAATTATATCTTTGAGGATTAGCATAATGAATTTTAAACAATTGGATAATGAACATGTTGCTCAAGCTTGGGAAAGAATGAAATCTTTGGTTAAAAATTGCCCAACCCATGGATCGACTACTTGGATGATCATCCAAACCTTCTATGCAGGACTAAATTTTTCTTCGCGGAATTTATTGGATTCAGCTGCTGGAGGTACCTTTATGTCCATCACTCTTGGTGAAGCAACAAAGCTCCTTGACAATATGATGATTAATTACTCTGAATGGCACACGGAAAGAGCTCCACAAGGTAAGAAGGTAAATTCTGTTGAAGAATCCTCTTCCTTGAATGATAAGATTGATGCTATTATGTCTATGCTTGTGAATGATAGGACTAATGTTGATCCTAATAATGTTCCGTTAGCTTCATTGGTTGCCCAAGAAGAACATGTTGATGTAAACTTCATTAAAAATAGTAATTTCAACAACAATGCTTATCGGAACAATTCTAGTAATAACTATAGGCCATATCCTTATAATAATGGTAACGGTTATGCTAATTCTTATGGGAATTCTTACAACAATAATAGGAATACACCCCCTGGACTTGAAGCTATGCTTAAAGAATTTATTAGTACACAAACTGCCTTTAACAAATCTGTTGAGGAAAAGCTCAATAAAATTGATATTCTCGCTTCTAGAGTTGATAGTCTTGCCTCTCGATGTTGATCTTTTGAAATCGAAAGTTATGCCTAATAGGGATATTGAAAATAAAATTGTTACTACAGCAAATGCCATCCAAGTTAGAATTAATGAGAATATAAGATTAATGGCTGAACTAGCGTGCTAGGTGGGATAGAGAAGAAAATGAAAAACTAGCTAAAGAGAAAAATATAGCTAAAGTTTGGACTATTACCACCACTAGCAATGCTAATGATTCACATGTTGCTGCACCTCCTACTATCAATAATAAAATAATTGGTGTTGGCAATGTTTCTACTCCTAGTGCAAAGCGCGCAAAATTACTCGAAACCTGCTAAAACTGCTGAAACCGCTCGTGATAAAACTGCTGAAATTTTTTCCAACCTTGGGGATGATAATCCCATTGCTTTAGATTGTAATGATTTAGATTTTGATGATTGCCACATCTCTGAAGTTATAAAGTTCTTACAAAAACTTGCTAAGAGTCCCAATGCTAGCGCTATAAATTTGGCTTTCACAAAACATATTACAAATGCTCTCATAAAAGCTAGAGAGGAGAAACTAAAACTTGAAACTTCTATTCCTAGAAAGCTATAGGATGGTTGGGAGCCCATCATTAAAATGAGGGTCAAAGATTTTGATTGATGCTTTATGTGATCTTGGTGCAAGTATTTATGTTATTCCTGAGAAAGTCTATGATATGCTTGACTTGCCACCATTGAAAAACTGTTATCTGGATGTTAATCTCGCTGATAATGCTAAAAAGAAACCTTTGGGGAGAGTTGATAATGTTCATATTATGGTTAACAATAACCTTGTCCCCGTTGATTTTGTTGTCTTGGAATTTGAATGCAATGCATCTTGCCCCATTATATTGGGAAGACCTTTTCTTCGAACCGTTGGTGCTACTATTGATATGAAGGAAGGTAATATTAAATATCAATTTCCTCTCAAGAAAGGTATGGAACACTTCCCTAGAAATAGAATGAAGTTACCTTATTATTCTATTATTAGAACAGCTTATGATGTTGATGCTTCATCTCTTGATGTTACTTGAGATACACTTTCTGCGCCTAGCTGAAAGGCGTTAAAGAAAAGCGCTTATGGGAGACAACCCATGTTTTTACTACAGTATTTTTATTTTGAATTTGAGTTTTGGAAGTTGTTTACTACTGTAGCAACCTCTCCTTATCTTAGTTTTATGTTTTGTTGTGCCAAGTAAAGTCTTTGATAGTAAAGTAAATACTAGATTTGGATTACTCGCGCAGAAACAGATTTCTTTGCTGTCACGAATCTGGGTCTAATTCTCTGTAGGTAACTCAGAAAATTATGCCAATTTACGTGAGTGATCCTCAGATATGTACGCAACTTTCATTCAATTTGGGAATTTTCATTTGAGCAAGTCTGGTGCCCTAATAAAATCCATCTTTACGGACTGTTCTGTTTTGACCGATTCTGCCTTTTATTTCGCATTGCCTCTTTTGCTATGTTGGATGAATTTATTTGATCCATTAATGTCCAGTAGCTTTATGCAATGTCCAGAAGTGTTAAGAATGATTGTGTCACCTCTGAACATGTTAATTTTTATTGTGCACTATCCCTCTAATGAGTTGTTTCGAGTTTGGTGTGGAGGAAGTTTTCAAGGATCAAGAGAGGAGTATGATACAATATGATCAAGGAGAGTGAAAGCTCTAAGCTTGGGGATGCCCCGGTGGTTCACCCCTGCATATTCTAAGAAGACTCAAGCGTCTAAGCTTGGGGATGCCCAAGGCATCCCCTTCTTCATCGACAACATTATCGAGTTCCTCCCCTGAAACTATATTTTTATTCCGTCACATCTTATGCACTTTGCTTGGAGCGTCGGTTTGTTTTTGTTTTTGTTTTGTTTGAATAAAATGGATCCTAGCATTCACTGTATGGGAGAGAGACACGCTCCGCTGTAGCATATGGACAAGTATGTCCTTAGGCTCTATTCATAGTATTCATGGCGAAGTTTCTTCTTCGTTAAATTGTTATATGGTTGGAATTGGAAAATGCTACATGTAGTAACTCTAAAATGTCTTGAATAATTTGATACTTGGCAATTGTTGTGCTCATGTTTAAGCTCTTGCATCATATACTTTGCACCCATTAATTAAGAAACACTTAGAGCTTGCTAATTTGGTTTGCATATTTGGTTTCTCTAGAGTCTAGATAATATCTAGTATTGAGTTTTGAACAACAAGGAAGACGGTGTAGAGTCTTATAATGTTTTCAATATGTCTTCTATGTGAGTTTTTCTGCACCGTTCATCCTTGTGTTTGTTTCAAATAACCTTGCTAGCCTAAACCTTGTATCGAGAGGGAATACTTCTCATGCATCCAAAATCTTTGAGCCAACCACTATGCCATTTGTGTCCACCATATCTACCTACTACATGGTATTTCTCCGCCATTCCAAAGTAAATTGCTTGAGTGCTACCTTTAAATTCCATCATTCACCTTTGCAATATATAGCTCATGGGACAAATAGCTTAAAAACTATTGTGGTATTGAATATGTACTTATGCACTTTATCTCTTATTAAGTTGCTTGTTGTGCGATAACCATGCTTACGGGGACGCCATCAACTATTCTTTGTTGAATATCATGTGAGTTGCTATGCATGTCCGTCTTGTCACGAAGTAAGAGAGATCTACCACCTTAATGGTTGGAGCATGCATATTGTTAGAGAAGAACATTGGGCCGCTAACTAAAGCCATGAATCATGGTGGAAGTTTCAGTTTTGGACATATATCCTCAATCTCATATGAGAATAATAATTGTTGCCACATGCTTATGCATTAAAGAGGAGTCCATTATCTGTTGTCCATGTTGTCCCGGTATGGATGTCTAAGTTGAGAATAATCAAAAGCGAGAAATCCAAAATGCGAGCTTTCTCCTTAGACCTTTGTACAGGCGGCATGGAGGTACCCCATTGTGACACTTGGTTAAAACATGTGTATTGCGATGATCCGGTAGTCCAAGCTAATTAGGACAAGGTGCGGGCACTATTAGTATACTATGCATGAGGCTTGCAACTTGTAAGATATAATTTTCATAACTCATATGCTTTATTACTACCGTTGACAAAATTGTTTCATGTTTTCAAAATAAAAGCTCTAGCACAAATATAGCAATCGATGCTTTCCTCTTTGAAGGACCATCTTTTTACTTTTATGTTGAGTCAGTTCACCTATTTCTCTCCACCTCAAGAAGCAAACACTTGTGTGAACTGTGCATTGATTCCTACATACTTGCATATTGCACTTGTTATATTACTCTATGTTGACAATTATCTATGAGATATACATGTTACAAGTTGAAAGCAACCGCTGAAACTTAATCTTCCTTTGTGTTGCTTCAATACCTTTACTTTGATTTATTGCTTTATGAGTTAACTCTTATGCAAGACTTATTGATGCTTGTCTTGAAGTACTATTCATGAAAAGTCTTTGCTTTATGATTCACTTGTTTACTCATGTCATTACCATTGTTTTGATCGCTGCATTCATTACATATGTTTACAAATAGTATGATCAAGGTTATGATGGCATGTCACTTCGAAATTATCTTTGTTATCGTTTTACCTCGCTCGGGACGAGCAGTAACTAAGCTTGGGGATGCTGATACGTCTCCGACGTATCGATAATTTCTTATGTTCCATGCCACATTATTGATGATATCTACATGTTTTATGCACACTTTATGTCATATTCGTGCATTTTCTCGGAACTAACCTATTAACAAGATGCCGAAGAGCCAGTTGTTGTTTTCTGCTGTTTTTGGTTTCAGAAATCCTAGTAACGAAATATTCTAGGAATTGGACGAAATCAACGCCCAGGGTCCTATTTTGCCACGAAGCTTCCAGAAGACCGAAAGGGATACGAAGTGGGGCGACGAGGCGCCGCCACCATAGGGCCGCGCGGCCAGAGGGGGGCCCGCGCCGCCCTATGGTGTGGGCCCTCGTCAGCCCTCCGACTCGCCCTTCCGCCTACTTATAGCCTCCGTCGCGAAACCCCGATACGAAGAACCACGATACGGAAAACCTTCCCGAGACGCCGCCGCCGCCAATCCCATCTCGGGGGATTCCGGAGATCTCCTCCGGCACCCTCGCCGGAGAGGGGATTCATCTCCCGGAGGACTCTTCACCGCCATGGTCGCCTCCGGAGTGATGAGTGAGTAGTTCACCCCTGGACTATGGGTCCATAGCAGTAGCTAGATGGTTGTCTTCTCCTCATTGTGCTTCATTGTTGGATCTTGTGAGCTGCCTAACATGATCAAGATCATCTATCCGTAATGCTATATGTTGTGTTTGTCGGGATCCGATGGATAGAGAATACTATGTTATGTTAATTATCAAGTTATTACCTATGTGTTGTTTATGATCTTGCATGCTCTCCGTTATTAGTAGAGGCTCGGCCAAGTTGATGCTAGTAACTCCAAGAGGGAGTATTTATGCTCGATAGTGGGTTCATGCCTACATTGATATCCGGGGAGTGACGAAACCCCTAAGGTTGTGTTGTGCTCGTTGCCACTAGGGATAAAACATTGATGCTATGTCTAAGGATGTAGTTGTTGATTACATTACGCACCATACTTAATGCAATTGTCTCGTTGCTTTGCAACTTAATACTGGAAGGGGTTCGGATGATAACCTCGAAGGTGGACTTTTTAGGCATAGATGCGGTTGGATGGCGGTCTATGTACTTTGTCGTAATGCCCAATTAAATCTCACTCGTATTTATCATGACATGTATGTGCATTGTTATGCCCTCTCTATTTGTCAATTTCCCGACTGTAATTTGTTCACCCAACATGCTTTTATCTTATGGGAGAGACACCTCTAGTGAACTGTGGACCCCGGTCCATTCTTTTATACTGAAATACAAATCTGCTGCAATACTTGTTCTTTACTCGTTTTCTTGCAAACAATCATCTTCCACACAATACGATTAATCCTTTGTTACAGCAAGCCGGTGAGATTGACAACCTCACTCGTTTCGTTGGGGCAAAGTACTTTGGTTGTGTTGTGCAGGTTCCACGTTGGCGCCGGAATCTCCGGTGTTACGCCGCACTACATCCCGCCGCCATCAACCTTCAACGTGCTTCTTGGCTCCTCCTGGTTCGATAAACCTTGGTTTCTTTCTGAGGGAAAACTTGCTGCTGTGCGCATCATACCTTCCTCTTGGGGTTCCCAACGAACGTGTGAATTACACGCCATCAGTCCGTAGGGTCAATCCCTACTTGGTTTCCAAGAACACCCGCTTATGCCCCAATGCATACTTCTACCACCAATATCAAGAGAAGATCTACAATAACATATATGCAAAGAAGGAGTTTGCTTGTTTCCCCCAATGCTCCATAAGCATGGAGAAGCTTGACTCGGAATCAGAATATTCTGTTGAAGCTAAGGCCATTTGTGAGGAGCTTGGTCTAATCCCCTTGATGACCTTCAGCCACCACTACAACAAGGAGATCATTTGCCAATTCTACACCATGGTAGTGTTTGAAGTTAATGACAATGGTGATCGCTCCCTCACTTGGATGACCAAGAAGAATGTCATGAGGGCCACTTGGGCAGAATTCGCACATGGTCTTGGGTACCAACTTGCGTCAACCTCTACCTCCCCGGTCGAGCTCTTTGCGGCAGCGCATACCACCTCCTTCCCACTTATGACATCATGAGAACCGCATCTACCGCAACACCGTCAACCCCAAGAACACTAACCATGATGAAGTTCATGGGTTCCTCGTCAACCTTCTTGTGCTCACCCAAGAGAATCAAGCAACTGGATTGCATGGACTATATTTGGCATGAGATGCGTGACTGTGCTTTCCTCCGCAAGGTTCCCCAATATGCACTGTACATCATGCGGTTGATTTGCCTCAAGTGGCGTCAAGAAGGGCATGGAGACCTCCTCGAATAATGCAGCCTCATCAGTACTCACCATGTGTGCAGCCCCACCGTTGAGAGCCATTCCAAGCCAAGGTTTGGCCCCGGTTCCTCCAAGGACAAGGATGAGGATGAGGAGGAGGCCGATAGTGATGATTCCAACTACGTGCCGCAGTCCATCAAGACCAAAGGGTGTTTCAAGAAGCTCACGGCTCGCCTCAATATGTCCTTTTGCTTCAAGCAAGGCCTCGAAGACCGGATGTATGATGCCCACTACCAAAGCAAGAAGATCCGTAAACGCCAAAGGCCATGATGGTCCATATGGGTCTTCCCATTTCTGATGGATCCGAGAACAACATCACCCCTCCGGAGGAGTGGAAGTCCAAGAACAATTGGACAAGCTCCGAAGACTCCATCCCCGAGGAGAACCGTTGGTACCGTGATTCTCCACCACCTCATGTAAAGGCCCAAGTTGAATATGATGCGGATTAAGAGGAAGATGAGGAGGAAGATGATGAGGATGCTGACGAGGACGAGGAGGATGATGACGACAACGAGTGATCTCCATGGGGCGCTAGCATGCCTCTTTTCCCTTTTTGGTGTCCCGATGCCAATGGTGTAGAAGATGTTGTATTAGGTTGCACGGGTGCATGGGGATGCCAAGGGCTTGGTGCTTCTTTTTGGTCTTGTCGGCTTGGCATTGCTTTACCCCTCTTATCAAAGATATTATTCGTATTTGTGCTTTGCTACTCTATTCTTAGGTCTCCCACCCCCGGTTTGTAATAAGACATCTTATTAGTAGCCTATGTGATCTTCGGTTTTCATCATTTATGGCTACACCATCTAGTCGGAGGCATATTTGTTGGAGTTTGGGTTTTCTCAAGACAAAGGTATGACTCTAGCACTCAAACTCCTTGTATCATATTGTGTTTCCTCCAGTTACATATGCCTTGATCTATATCATATACCCTTGTTGCATATGAGCTTGGTTTGTAAAATATAGGGGGTTTATGTACCTTGGATGTTGTGCATTTCTATTCAAATGCATACTTAAACTATGCACACGTCTAGGGGGAGCTTCATCTATATTTTGCAAATCTTGGATTTTATCATAATATCTTGTGTTATTATCGCAAATTCTTGTGTTGTCATCAAACACCAAAAGGGGGGAGATTGAAAGAGCATATTCTATTCCAAAGTATTTTGTGTGTTTGTTGACAAAACTCTAATGTACTTCACCGTGTGCATAGTTTGTTTTGAAAAGATTTGTAGGTGCACGGTGGCCACGTTGATCATCTCAGGACTAGAAGACTCTAGATTAGTTGATAGTTTTTCTGGTTTTGTGTGTGTGTTGCGAGGCAGCGTGGTTGGAGAGCAAAAGAGGAGAAAGCAATTCCATGTGGCACTTCTGCTGGCCGATTCAAAGTCCAGAGCGGTAGTACCGCTTCCAGGAGCGGTAGTACCGGTCGTGCGGGAACTGCACATAACGGTTGGATTTGAAGGCTCCTATAAAAGGGGGCCTTCTTCCCCAGCTCGCCCTAAGTTTTCTCTCTCTCTCCTCCATTGTTGCTGAGCTCAATTTTTTGAGGATCTCCTCCCCATCCGATCAATCATGCTCAAACTTTGAGGGTTGGTGGAGGAGACCCCAATCTATAGTTCTACCAAGAGAGATTTCACCAATACCACCTAGTCCTTAGTGGATCTTGCTATGAGGGTTCCTATTGTGGGACTCATTGGAAATGTCCTCCTATGGAGGCTAGCTTGGAGTTGTGCTAGCCCCATAGGGTGTTGGGAGCCTCCGTCGTTGTGGAGCTCGCCCCAACCTTGTGAAGGAACCGCCGCCTCGACCGGGTACTTAGTGGAGAAGAGGAAGATCCTTCGTGGGGTTTTCTCGGGGAATAAGGTGGGGCCTGTGTGGCCGTTGGAACTTCGTGGTCCACACATCCTCAACGTAGACGTACTCCTTTTTGTGGGAGGAACTGCGGGAAACACATCGCGTCTCCTCTTTGTTCCCCGGTTGTCCCGCTCCTCTCTCATACTCCTTTGTGGTTCCTTTACTTGTTGCACTCATAGCATCATCCTAGGCTCACCGTAGTTACTAAAGCTTTCACCTTTACTTCCGCACCGCCTATAAAACTGAAAAAGATATAAAAATTGTGTATCGCCTATTCACCCCACTCCTTCTAGTCGTGCCAACGATCATTCACCCGCCGCGTCGTCGCCTCCCCGCCGCCGCTCGAAGATCGCCCGTTGCTGCCCCTGCCTGCTCCTCCGGGTCTGGCCCGTTGTCCGACCAGTCGATGTTATCATCGTCGTCCTCCACCTCCTCCTCCACTTCCACAAACGCCGCCAACATTGTGGCTTCTGCCTCCCAGGCCACTGCTTCTACGCCGCCGCCTCCTCCTGCAAGTGCTGCTCTACCTCCTCCCGTTGTTGCATTGCTGGAGCTCACGCAGCCGCAGCCGCTCCCGTAGCTCCTCAATGCGTTGTTTCTCGTGCAGCTCCTGCGCACTCCGCCACAGCTCCAGCTCATCCGCATGCCGCCACCGCTTGACCATCTCATCCCTCTGGTAGAGGCGCGTGTCTTCGTTATTCGCCAGCTCCGGGTCAACATCGAACTCCGGTGGTGGTGGAGATGGAGGTGATTTGGGGACGGTGGTGGAGGCAACTGGCCGCCGTTGGCGCTGCTCATCATTTCGTAGGTGGTGTGCAGGCTACGAGGCATGTTTTTGGTGGAGAAAGCGATGTCAGCGGCTGTGGTGGTGTCCATTGAGCAGAGGCGGCCTTTTATAGGCGTTGGCTACGCGAGAAGAAGCTGCAAGAAAACGTGGGAAGAGGCCAGAAGCCGCAGGAAGAAAGAGTGGGAACAAGCGGTGGCATGCGAACGGAGGCGACGTGTGGAGGAAGCGCAAAAACGCACCAACGAGATGTCTCGCCTGCCCCTCCGTTGCCATTAAGGCAAAACTGCAGCGCTTCGTTCGTGTGGCCATGACGTGTCGACCCCGCCACTCCCCGCCTCGCTTCTCGCCCTGTCCGGCGTGCCCAAAGCGCCCCAGGTTGAGCGGGGATGACCTCGGGGCGCCGAACAACATATTGGGCGCGCCGGGCGGAAAGGGCCTTTGGGATGCGCGACTGGGACCAGTTAAATGTCCGGCGCGCCCCAAAGACCTTTGGGGGACGCGACTGGAGATGCTCTTAGCTTTTATACATGCAGGTAGTTTTTTTCCTTTGTTCCCAAATCTGAGGTGAGGTGGATCAGTGGGAAGCATAGGGGTTCTATCATGGCCCTGTAGTCATTGTTTGATGTCGGTCTCTATGTTCGTATCTACCCTTTCATCTTCACGCTAATGAGCGCATACTATTTTGACCTATCCTCCGCTTGAACTTGTTATGGTGCGAGACATTGCTTCACGAGGCGGAAAATACTAATGAACTTATGGGCGCCACAGCTTGCTGTTGTTGCTAAAGATGAGCATCTGTTGGAGCACCGGTCCAAGGACTGGATTGCCAAGGATTGTAATGGCCTCAGCCACGACCTCTGTATCCGCCACCATGGTCACGGCCACCGCAGAGGTAAGAGTTGTTGTAGCCGGTGGACGGGAGGACCTGACCACGTCTGTCCCCGGGTCCAGAAAGAGGGGCAGGCTCGCCACCGGCGCTCGGGGTGATACTGTTGCCACTAGCCCATAGAGCGGTGGAGGCGGTTCTCTTGATGTCTATTTTGTTTTGATTTTCTTCCAGAATCAGCGATGAATGAGTCTGCAGGAGCATGTGGAAGGGCACCTAAAACAGAAGGAAGTGGCGCAAGTGTGTGAAATCATTGAGGCTGCGTAGGAGTGAGGACAAACCGTCTCATCGCTGATAGTTTGGTTGACGTCCACCAGCTTGTCGGTGAGAGCCTGAGCTTGGTTGGCACAATAATCGTTGATGGTCATGTCACCCTGTGGAGTGTTCCTGAACTCTGCCTCCAGCCGGATCGCTCGGTGCATCTTTTTGTCACGGAAGATATTCTCGATGGCGTCCTAGATCACACACGTTGTAGACTCGGACACATGAAATTCTAAGGAGATCATCGGAGACAGATCCATAAATCCAGGAGAGCATCGCGTAGTAGTTGCAACCCCAGCCAAAAGTGGGCGATGTGTCAGAGGGAGTGGCGCCGTTGGCGCCGAAGACATGAGCAGTGAGACCGTAGCGGCCGAGGGCAATGAGAAACAGCTCATCCCAGTTTGTGTAGTTGGAGGTGGTGAAGTATAGGGTGATCAAAACATGTTGCTTGATGGAGGTGGCATAGTTGGAGGGGTTGGGGGATACTGGTGTAGCTAGGGTAAGTTCTTTGACGGTGGCAATGGCTTGGCACGAGATCTCAGCTTTGCGCTCGTCAAGTTTTTTTGGCACAAGCGTCGAGCTCTGATTCTTTGGCATGGTCATCTAGTCCTAGCTACGAGTCGGGAAGACATTGTTGCAGGTGAAAACCGAGCCGATTGGCGGGCGATGGCGGCGTTCTGCATCATTACATTGATGTGGGCATCGCCGAGCAACGACTGTCGACCTACTCATGCTGCTTCGGGGGAAGCCCTGGTATGGTCTTCCAGACCGGATGATGGCGGTACAGTAGTGTCATTTTCTCTCTCGGGAGCATCGTTTGTGGAGCCACGCCGGTGAACTGAGGCTGTAGGAGGAGATATCAAGTCTTGCTTGGCTAACGGGTGCTACGCTGAGGCATGCCTGTTTGGCAGGTGCTATTCACGACATATCTTCCAAGGTGGCGTCATCAACAAGACTGATAAGGGCTATGCGAAGATGGACTAGCGGTTCGATGGTGGCTATGCAGAGGCTGGGCTCCCCCATTTTGAAAAAACTGGTGATAGTTAGTACTACAAACCATCAACAATATTGCGATACTCAGTAGTTTGCTTCATAAAAAACAAGGGGGTCACCATTAAGGGCAGATAGCGCATCAGTGCCAGCGGTAGTGGCAGACATAGAGGTAGTAATATCCTTACACATCAACATACCAGCACGACACAACAAATTAAATGAATATCTGTGTTGAGTAATAGTGAGCCCAGCAGTTGAGTGAGAGACCTCCAGACCAAGAGTTGTGCACGCGAAACACTTGATTGGGCTTTCCTCCTCCGGTTAGATTATTTTTTATTGATGAACCTCGATGCCGCTTGTTGTCGAAGTATATTATGGGTGTGTTTGGTTGCCTGGGCCGAAATCCTGCATGACTGGCGCAGCGAGATGGGCGCCCCTACGCGTCGCGAACGGGCCACGGGCCACTTTTGGCCCATCGTTTGGTAGCCTGTGCGGCCTTTTGTGCGCCGGAGAAGGAACCCAGGTCCCATCGTTTGGTTGTCGGTTTCCAGCCCATCTTGCACGCAGGAAAACAGGAATCGGTTGTTTGGTTGCTCAAATCACAATTCCATATCCTTACCCCAATTCAAATAGGGTGAGATTACCATGCCATGGCATATTACTGAAGGAGATATGCCCTAGAGGCAATAATAAAGTAGTTATTATTTATATCTCTATGTTTATGATAAATGTTTATATGTCATGCTATAATTGTATTAACCGAAACATTAGTACATGTGTGATATGTAGACAACAAGAAGTCCCTAGTATGCCTCTTAAACTAAGCTTGTTGATTAATGGATGATTAGTTTCATAATCATGAACATTGGATGTTATTAATAACAAGGTTATATCATTATATGAATGATGTAATGGACACACCCAATTAAGCGTAGCATAAGATCTCGTCATTAAGTTATTTGCTATAAGCTTTCGATACATAGTTACCTAGTCCTTATGACCATGAGATCATGTAAATCACTTATACCGGAAAGGTACTTTGATTACATCAAACACCACCTGTGTAAATGGGTGGTTATAAAGGTGGGATTAAGTATCCGGAAAGTATGAGTTGAGGCATATGGATCAACGAGTGGGATTTGTCCATCCCGATGACGGATAGATATACTCCGGGCCCTCTCGGTGGAATGTCGTCTAATGTCTTGCAAGCATATGAATGAGTTCATAAGAGACCACATACCACGGTACGAGTAAAGAGTACTTGTCGAGAGACGAGGTTGAACAAGGTATGGAGTGATACCGAAGATCAAACCTCGGACAAGTAAAATATCGCGTGACAAAAGGAATTGGTATCGTATGTGAATGGTTCATTCGATCACTAAAGTCATCGTTGAATATGTGGGAGCCATTATGGATCTCCGGATCCCGCTATTGGTTATTGGTCGGAGTGAGTACTCAACCATGTCCGCATAGTTCACGAACCGTAGGGTGACACACTTAAAGTTGGATGTTGAAATGGTAGTACTTGAATATGGAATGGAGTTGGAATATTTGTTCGGAGTCCCGGATGAGATCCCGGACATCACGAGGAGATCCGGAATGGTCCGGAGAATAAGATTCATATATAGGATGTCATTTTATGTGAATAAAATGTCGCGGAAGGTTCTATGGAAGGTTCTAGAAGGTTCTAGAAAAGTCCGGAAGAAACCACCAAGGAAGGTGGAGTCCACATGGGACTCCACCTCCATGGCCGGCCAACCCTAGTGGGGGAGGAGTCCCAAGTGGACTCCCCCTTAGGGGGCCGGCCACCCCCTCCTGTAATATCCCAGGTTTAGAGGCTATAAAATGAGAGAACACCAAAGTGTGCATTTCATTCATGCATAGAAAATCCGGGGAATTTTCGCGCTTTCAAATAAAACTTACCACGATAACTGAAGTTTCACTTGACTTGCTGGAACTGAAGTAGATCATCAAGTCAAGCGCTATAAACTTCACTGTGATCTTTGTTAAAACCTTGTTTTGGGTAGAGATGATTTGATCTATGGATTAGATCAAATGTAATTATATTTACGACAACACATTCTTTAAGAATCAAACCCTAACTTATTAACACTTAAAAGTTAGCAACTACCTTTGTGTGTAAATTAATTCACTTCTAAACTTATTACCAAATAAGGTTAAACACAGGGTCTAAAGTGCATAAAAGCCACACATTCTTATTTAAATCATAACTTATTAAGTATATGGAATATCATAAAACTAAATCCATTTACATTACGAGTTATAGTTCAAACTATTTGAATAAAACTAACTATGAGTATTTTGAAACTCATATGATCATGCCTTGGTGAAATCAAACACCAACTATCCAAACTTGAGAAATAACCCTCAAACTTGACCTTTTGAATAATATTATAACATAAATCCAATCATACATGGTATAATGACTCATCCACAATAATAAAACCATCCACAAGATATTTAGTAGCAAATGCCACTTGGCTATCCAAAAATAAATCATATGAGAGGATAATCTCTATGCCATGTGGGATGAAAATATCTACATGACTTGCTTTCCAAGCTTTGCCACCTCATGCTCAAAGGATTGCTATGGATGAGGGCATGACAACCAAGCACCTTACTCATCAAACCAACACAAGAGTCACCACTTATGTGTCATGATATTAGAGCTTGCCCAAGCCTATAAATAGAGCCACACCCTTCATCCATTTGGACATCTTGTACCATGCTACAAGGAAACCAAACACTTGAGACCTTCCATGTGAATTAGCTAGGATCAAGATGAAGAAGCTAGGAGGTGGAGGCATACCATAAGATGCAGGTTTATCAGAATTCCTGAAGAACAAGCTACAGAAGATACCAAGGTAGAATTCCTAGGCAAACCATATATTTAGAGGATCATATCATCATCTCTTGAGTAGGATCTTAGGATATTCCAGGATATTGAGAAGTGAGAGAAGTTATAATACTAACCATAGTCATGTTCATACAAGAATATTAGGGAAGTACTAATTCTAGTTGTTCAAGTCAACATTTGATCTTGGAGGTGAGAAACCTATTCCATTAGCAATACCTTAGGAAACCAATTCCATAATCATCACAACTTGGTATTAAATATAAACCCTAAGAATCTAGGATGAGTGAGATGAGAAGAATATTAAAGAGGGATTAGTGAGGAATGAGTAGATCTTGTCTAATGCATGATTATACCTTGTAGATATTGATGATAAGTTAAACACATATGATTAATAGATCTCATCTATCACATAAAATAATAAATATATCAATAGTAGTTAATCCAGACCAATACTCATGCCTATTTATACTTAAATTAGTGAAGCATTATCAAAACCCTAAACCTTTTCACATATGTAAAATATTGTTACCTAACTTGTATATCATGGATCACAAATATAAGCCAAGCCATATATACTTTAGAACTAAATGTCATTTGGTGAGTAGAGTGAAACCAATATCCAAATCATCTTCTTAAAACTTAAGAACTATCATTCACATAAAATCATAACACAATTCCATTTCCTTTACCATTTGTTAAACCCTAGTCATACCTAAATTATATATGAATAATCAATAGGCTAAGCACTTGCAAAATAGAATATGTTCACCATTCACATGTTCTCAATTTCAGATCTTTTAAAACAGAATTGATTTCTAAATTTAAAAGGGTAATTGAGATGAACCCTAAAATTCATATTTGCATTTTTAAATTTGTGCCTTCCAACAACACCAATTTAATCAATTAATGAATGTTGTTTAAAAACAAAACAATGCAGTAAGCATCATTATCAAATTATACCAATGTTCAAATATTTTAGAACCTGTAAAACAAAACAGAATTCAAATTTGAATTCAAACAAGAAAATAGAAAACAGTAAATAAAATAGAAATAGAAAAGAGAGAGAGAGGAGCTTACCTGCCGGGCCATAGCAGGCCAACACAGCAACCACCGCAGCCCATCACCACCACATCGACCTGGCCCAGCTCAGCCCAACCCACGAACAACCAGCCCACCATACCGTTTCGGCAAAGAGAAGAAAAGGGGCTTCGTCTTCCTCCCCGGCGTCGACAGCGCACAGGAGCTTCCCGGCCACGTCGTCGCTGCCGATAGGGACGCCCTGGACGTCGTCAGAAATCTCAGAACCGCGCCCAAATCCTCTCGCGTCCGAGCCTATCTAATTGCCTCCTGATTCGTGCTCATTTACAGTAACAACGGCACCGCCACATCTCGGCCATCGCCGACGGTGAACTTCCTAATTTGACCTTGCCGAGCTCTATAAATAGGTCAAGAGCTTCTCCAGGAAACCCTAGTACCTCGCCGCCCATCCATTTCTTCCCAGAACCTCTATATCTCTCGATTTCTTCCTCGACTGCTTGCCGGCGTCGAGCACGAAGCCGACGATTGAGGCCACCCCGGAGTTTGCCGTGAGGTCCAGGAGGAGCGCATGGATTCAAGGAGCATGCGGGAGGAGCCCAGCATCCAGGGGAGCCGTGTAGCGGATCAATTTCACCGATCCCTTCTGCAGCACATCGCCGGGAACTCGCCAATCTCCATCGTCTCCGACCACCAACGTCGTCGCCGACCACACCTTGAGCTTCACGGTGAGATTCCGCGTCTGTAGAGCATACTCACGCATCCTATCGACGTCCGTAGCCCCGATTAGCCACCTCGCCGGAGTGCACCGCCGCGGGACATGGTTTCCGACGAAACTCCGGTGAGTCCCCGCACAAACCATCACCACCAGTAGCCTTGTTTCGTTCTTCTCGTTCGATTGGTACAAACCACGCATCCGGGGGTGCCTTGTAGAGGCGGCGCCGTCTTCATCTGACCGCCGGCGTCAAGCCGCCGGTAGATATGACGTGGCCGTGGGCTCCCCGCACATGTTTGACTTGGTCGTTGCCCTCGTGGCAGGTGACCTGGACTAGGTCCCACCTGTCTGTCTCTAGGGCTAGCAGTGAACCGGTACCATTAGTATTTAGTATTAATTTCAAATTCCAGAAAATTGCAGAAACTTTGTAAAATCATAGAAAAATAATTTCAACTCAGAAAAATATGAATAATATATCAAAATGCTCACAAGAATAAACTCTATCCAAATAAAATATAAAACAAAAATGTGCGTCAAAATAAAAATTCACTTATTTTTAACCTTATTAATTATGTCATTTCAATTATTCAAAATACAATTTGAATTCAATAATTAGTGAAGTTATAAAAATTAAATTTTAACTATTCAGTAACTAAGTAAAATGTTAAGATTAATTTTATTTACCATATTTGCATTAATTTAATTATTAGTGATAATCTATAAACCCTAATTTGCAAATTACTATTTTTATTTTCTTTAAATAGTAATAACTCAAGAAAATAGTAAAAGCCAATATCATTTTGATAGCTCAACAATTATTTACTTAAACATTTTTAAGTTAACCAGTTAAATACTTTAAAACCTAACAATAATTAGGAAACCCACAATTCTAATGAAACCCTAACTAGTAATTATTTTAATTCTTAAACCCTCTAAAAATTAATAGCATGTTAAAATTATTAATAACTCTATTTCAAGTACTTAATCACATTAGTTCTAGTACCAAGTATTACTTTAAGAATTGGATCATAATTTAGAAACCTTAGTTTTATTCTAAGTTAGAAACTGGATTCCATTATTTCATGTGTTCATCCTAAATAGTTGAAATCCTAAAACCCTAGGGGTTTAGCCCATGTGATCATAGCCACTTCAACTTTACTTGTAGAACCTTAATAAGTAACCCATGAATGCATAATCATGATCCATCAACATAAAACCAATTCACTTGTGATCATCATTTTATGTCTTTACTTTTAGTAAAACATATATGATCCACTAGTGCCACCTAGATAGAAACCCTAACTTGTTAATTGAATTAGTACCATTGATCACCACTCCTATGTACCATACCATTAAGATCAACCTCAATCATTAAACCCTAGTAGAACCATAATGATAAACCCTAGTATCAACTTTGTGTAGCAAATCACATCACATGTTCCTATCCAACTAAACCTTACTTAGGAAATGATAAACCACTTAATTTAGAAACCATTAGAGATTACTTAGTAAAGCAATTGTGAATTTATAGTAAACCCTAACTCATAGCAACACCTTGACCATCATTCTTTGATATGCTAACCATAATCAACCATAGTAATAAACCTGCTAATACTTGTTACATATAGACCAATTCTAGTTAAGAACCAACTAGTTCCTATTAGTGAAATGAAATGAAACCAATAGTAAACCCTAGAGTTACATAGCTCCTATGTATAGTAGTTCATATCCTTATTTAACCTGTTCTTCAAAAGTTATTCTTTTGAAGTACAAATGTCCATCAAACCTTAGAAGCCCTAATCCTTCTTTGAAATACGAAATATTTCTTAAACAACATGTTCTTCAAAAGTTATTCTTTTGAAGTATAGTAGAAGTAATCATCAACCATGTTCTGTAGAACTTAAAATTGACAACTGTTCTTTACATATTATTCCACCACTATTATTTATGTGTAAGATTGTTATGATGTCTTATATCACCTGGATAGGATGTTAATATAACCAAACCTTAATAAGAACCTTGTTTGAGAACCATTCTAAAAGTATAACCAACCCTAAAGAAATCTTTATAACTCATACAGCCTAAATCATCGAGGTTAGGTTACGCTCGGGACGATTGCATCTCATACTATGCATTATAGCATCTTTTCCAGTTCTTTAAACATTGTCCTTACCGGACGATGATGGTATTTCAGAATTTGGAGTTATCACGTATCGAAGCTTTTGCTCGCATAATCTTGCGGTCAAGAAAGGCAAGTTCATCGCTTGCTCATGTCATTTGATTATTTTTATCAAACTATATGCAAAGTACTATACTTATCACTCATGCATTGAAAAGCAAATATTATTTTACAATTATGAATATGACTATGTGGTGGGCAATGGAACCATGGTATGTGTTGATATGGTGGAGGTTCCATTGCAATGGGTTATATCACCCTAGGATTAATTACCAATGCCGTCCAGTGATTCTAGCGCCGTACATATCGCGTTATCCATAAGATCTATAATGGCTCTGGGGAAGTCAGCTGTATCTTTTCCCTTCTGCACGCCAACGGATCGGAGAGACGGTGGGGTGTTGGAGGCACTGCCGCAATAGGTTGGGAAATCCTTTTAAATCCCCATCCATTAGTGATGATAATCTCTTCGATCTATGAGGGATTGTCCGGAGTACACCATGAGTAAAGCCGTATTATCGGGGAAGTCTACGGAGGTGTACGGTCGGACAAAAGGGTGGGTTTGCGGTGGTCGCGGAGAAGGCGGTGATTGGCTTGGATCTTATACTTGGGCCTCACACCAAAGGAAGTGTGGACGGGGACATACTCTCGGCCGGCAACATGGTTAAGATCTCTTGTGGGGTAAAGTAACGCACCTCTGCGAGAGGGTATCAAGAATTGTGACTTGTCACTCCCTGTTCCGGGAAGGGAACTGCGAACGCGGCGAGAAAGGAACTCCACGAAGTTCTAGTCAACTCTGTGAAGACCGACGGGCATAGTTTTCGAGAATAAAATAAACCTTTTGAAGAAATGTTTATGAAAACTTGCATTGGCCTATGACTTTCTCGGTCTATGGCTGTAGCTAGTGCATGATACACATATTTCCTAATATGAACTTGCTGAGTACGCTCGTACTCATTCTATCTCGTTTGAACCCCCTTCTTAGAGCAATGCACCGAAGGAGAAACTACCATGGAACTCGAAGACAAAGGAGTCAACTGCAACAAGATGAAGAATCCAACCAAAGAAGTCAATGGAGTCAACTTCTGCATCAGCTATAATGGAAACTTAGACTAGTAATAGAAGGGAACCTTTCCCTAATCCTAGCACCTAAGTAGCTAGATTTCTATAGCAAGCCAAGTAGCTCTTGAACTTGAGTTAGCAATGAGATAGACTACGAGTCGTTCTTTTGGAGCTTTATTTGAAGTTTTACCTCACTGTAAAGTAGGAGGCTGTGTTGATCTTATGTAAACAGTTCGTGTGTACTTCTATAGACATACCTTGGACTCGCATATGTTTCTGTTGTACCACTCTGAGAGATGTAATATGAGTGGAACGGTGTTTCACTTGTGTTATGTCAACGACTTGTGTACTACACCATGCAGTGGTACGCTGGGTCACCGCACCCCCCCCCCCCATATGGGAGGTGGAACTCCCACCTTGGTGGGAGTCCTAGCTTGGCTAGGTTTCCCCTCCCTATGGAAGGTTTTTGGTTCGGGTCTTATTCGAAGACTTGGAGACCAACTCTTGGGGATCCACCTATATAATGAGGGGCATAGGGGAGGGGGCCGGCCACACCAAAGCCACAACCTGGCCGCCCCCCTTGAGTGGCCGGCCACCCCCTCCCAAACCCTAGCCGCCCCCTCTCCTCCATAGCTCCCGCGTGCTTTAGCGAAGCTCCGCCGGAGTTCTCCACCGCCACCGACACCACGCCGTCGTGCTGACGGATTCAAGAGGAGCTACTACTTCCGCTGCCCGCTGGAACGGGAGGTGGACGTCGTCTTCATCAACAACCGAACGTGTGACCGAGTACGGAGGTGCTGCCCGTTCGTAGCGCCGGAACCGATCGTGATCAAGATCTTCTACGCGCTTTTGCAAGCGGCAAGTGAACGACTACCGCAGCAACAAGAGCCTCATCTTGTAGGCTTTGGAATCTCTTCAAGGGTGAGACTCGATACCCCCTCGTTGCTACCGTCTTCTAGATTGCATCTTGGCTTGGATTGCGTGTTCGCGGTAGGAAATTTTTTGTTTTCTATGCAACGTTATCCTACGGTGGTATCGAGCCGTGTCTATGCATAGATGGTTGCACGAGTAGAACACAATGGTTTTGTGGGCGTTGATGCTCTTGTTATCTTTAGTTGAGTACTTTGCATCTTTATGGCATAGTGGGATGAAGCGGCTCGGACTAACTTTACATGACCGCGTTCATGAGACTTGTTCCTCGTTCGACATGCAACTTGTATTGCATAAGAGGCTTTGCGGGTGTCTGTCTCTCCTACTATAGTAAAGATTCAATTTACTCTTCTATTGACAACATTAGTATCAACGTTGTGGTTCATGTTCGTAGGTAGATTAGATCTATATCGAAAACCCTAAACCACGTAAAATATGCAAACCAAATTAGAGAGCGTCTAACTTGTTTTTGCAGGGTTTGGTGATGTGATATGGCCATAATGTGATGATGAATATGTATGAGATGATCATTATTGTATTGTGGCAACCGGCAGGAGCCTTATGGTTGTCTTTAAATTTCATGTTGAGTAGTATTTCAAAGTAGTTGTAATAGTTGCTACATGGAGGACAATCATGAAGACGGCGCCATTGACCTTGACGCTACGCCGACGATGATGGAGATCATGCCCGAAGATGATGGAGATCATGTCCGTGCTTTGGAGATGAAGATCAAAGGCGCAAGACAAAAGGGCCATATCATATCACATATGAGCTGCATGTGATGTTAATCCTTTTATGCATCTTATTTTGCTTAGATCGCGACGGTAGCATTATAAGATGATCCCTCACTAAAATCTCAAGATAATAAAGTGTTCATCCTTAGTAGCACCGTTGCCAAGACTTGTCGTTTCGAAGCATCTCGTGATGATCGGGTGTGATAGAATCAACAAGTGCATACAACGGGTGCAAGACAGTTTTGCACATGCGGATACTAAGGTGGCCTTGACGAGCCTAGCATGTACAGACATGGTCTCGGAACACGTGATACCGAAAGGTAGAGCATGAATCATATGGTTGATATGATGAACACTTTGAGTGTTCGCCATTGAAATTACACCTTGTCTCGTGATGATCGGACTATGGTGTGGTGGATTTGGTTCGTGTGATCACTAAGACAATGCAAGGGATATTGTTTTGAGTGGGAGTTCACCTAGATTTTTAATTATGTTGAATTAAAATTTGAACTCAATTTGTCATAAACTTAGTCTAAACTATTGCAAATATATGTTGTAGAGATGGCGTCCCCAATCAATTTTAACCGAGTTCCTAGAGAAAGAAAAGCTTAAGAGCAACGGTAGCAACTTCACCGATCGGTTCCGTCATGTGAGGATCTTCCTCTCGGCGGAAATCTGCAATATGTGCTTGATGCACCGCTAGGTGACCCTCCTGCGAAACTGAAACCGATGAAGTAAAAGTTGTTTACGCGACTCGGAAAACTCGGTACTCTCAAGTTCGGTGTGCCATCTTATGCGATCTGGAATCCGATCTTCAAAAACGTTTTGAGCACCACGATCCTCATGAGTTGATGAAAGAGTTGAAGACTATTTTTGAGACTCATGCGGCCGTGGAATGCTATGAAGCATCGAAACAATTTTTCAGCTGCATGATGGAAGAAGGTAGCTCCGTTAGTGAGCACATGCTCGCCATGACCGGGCATGCGAAGAAACTCAGTGACTTGGGAATAGTGATTCCTAACGGATGGGGATTAATCGTGTCCTTCAATCACTGCCACCAAGTTACAAGAACTTTGTGATGAACTACAATATGCGAGAACATGAACAAGGAGTTACCTGAACTCTTTGGCATGCTAAAAGCTGCTGAGATTGAGATCAAGAAAGAGCACCAAGTGTTGATGGTCAACAAGACCACCGGTTTCAAGAAACGAGGGCAAGTCTAAGGGAAAATTCAAGAAGGGTGGCAAGAAAGCTGCCACGCCTCCTATGAAACCTAAGAACGGCCCTAAGCCCGATGCTTGAGTGCTATTATCGCAAGGAGAAGGGACAACTGGAAGCATAATTGCTCCAAGTATCCGGCTGATCCGAAGAGCGGCCTTGTCAAGAAGAAGAAAGAAGGTATATCCGATATACATGTTATAGATGTTTATCTCACTTGGTTCTCGTTCTAGTACACTGGGTATTTGATACTGGTTCGGTTGCTCATATACGTAACTCGAAACAGGAACTAAAGAATAAACGAAGACTACTGAAAGATGAAGTAACGATGCGCGTTGGAAATGGATCCAAAGTCGATGTGATCGCTGTCGGCACACTTCCTCTACATCTACCTTCGGGATTAGTTTCAAGCCTAAATAATTGTTATTTTGTACCCGCGTTAAGCATGAACATTATATCTGGATCTTGTTTAATGCAAGACGGTTATTCATTCAAGTCTGAGAATAATGGTTGTTCTATTTTTATGAATAATATCTTTTATGGTCGAGCACCACAAAAGAATGGCTTATTTCTGTTAGATCTCGATAGTAGTGATACACATATACATAACATTGATGCTAAGCGAATTAAATTGAATGATAATTCTACTTATATGTGGCACTGTCGTCTTGGTCATATTGGAGTGAAACGCATGAAGAAACTCCATACTTGATGGATTACTTGAATCACTTGACTTTGAGTCACTTGATAGATGCGAAGCATGTCTGATGGGAAAAATGACTAAGACTCCATTTTCTGGTATAATGGAGCGAGCTACTGACTTATTGGTAATCATACATACCGATGTGTGCGGACCAATGAGCGTAGCATCGTGCGGTGGTTATCGTTATGTTCTAACCTTCACAGATGATCTGAGTAGATATGGGTATATCTATTTCATGAAACATAAATCCGAAACTTTCGAGAAGTTTAAGGAATTCCAAAGTGAAGTAGAAAATCAACGTAACAAGAAGATCAAATTTCTACGATCCGATCGTGGAGGTGAATATCTGAGTTATGAGTTTGGCATGCATTTAAAGAAATGCGGAATACTTTCACAATTGACACCGCCGGGAACACCTCAACGTAATGGTGTGTCCGAACGTCGTAATCGAACTCTCTTAGATATGGTTCGTTCTATGATGTCTCTTACTGATTTGCCGTTATCATTTTGGAGTTATGCATTAGAGACAGCCGCATTCACTTTAAATAGAGCACCATCAAAATCCGTAGAAACGACACCGTATGAATTATGGTTTAATAAGAAACCTAAGCTGTCGTTCCTGAAAGTTTGGGGTTGCGAAGCCTATGTAAAGAAGTTACAACCGGACAAGCTAGAACCCAAAGCGGAGAAATGCGTCTTCATAGGATACCCTAAGGAAACTATAGGGTATACTTTCTATCACAAATCCGAAGGCAAAATATTTGTTGCTAAGAACGGAACCTTTCTTGAGAAAGAATTTCTCACTAAAGAAGTGACTGGAAGAAAAGTAGAACTCGATGAGATTGATGAATCTATACTCGTTGATCATAGTAGCGCAGTACCGGAAGTTGTACCTGTACCGCCTACACCGGCAACAGAGGAAGCTAATGATAATGATCATGAAACTTAGAACGAGGAAACTACTGAACCTCGCAGATCGACAAGGGAACGTACCACTCCTGATTGGTTTGATCCTTGTCTAAATGTCATGATTGTGGATAACAATGATGAGGACCCTGCGACGTATGAAGAAGCGATGATGAGCCCAGATTCCAACAAATGGCAAGAAGCCATGAAATCCGAAATGGGATCCATGTATGATAACAAAGTATGGACTTTGGTAGACTTACCTGATAGCCGAAAGGCTATCGAGAATAAATGGATCTTCAAGAGAAAAACGAGATGCTGATGGTAATATTACTTGTCTATAAAGCTCGACTTGTCGCAAAGGGTTTCCGACAAATTCAAGGAGTTGACTACGATGAGACTTTCTCACTCGTAGCGAAGCTAAAATCTGTGAGGATTTTGTTAGCAATAGCTGCATTTTTCGATTATGAGATTTGGCAGATGGATGTCAAAACGGCGTTCCTTAATGGAGACATTGAGGAAGAGTTGTATATGGTACAACCCAAAGGTTTTGTCGATCCTAAAAATGCTGACAAAGTATGCAAACTTCAGCGTTCAATCTATGGACTGAAGCAAGCATCAAGAAGTTGGAACCGACGCTTTGATAAGGTGATCAAAGACTTCGGGTTTATACGAGTGTCATGGAGAGGCCTGTATTTACAAGAAAGTGAGTGGGAGCTACTGTAGCATTCCCGATATTATATGTAGATGACATATTATTGATCGGGAATGATATAGAACTATTAAGCGATGTTAAAGGTTATTTGAATAATAGTTTTTCAATGAAAGACCTTGGTGAAGCATCATATATATTAGGCATCAAGATTTATAGAGATAGATCAAGACGCCTAATAGGGCTATCACGAGTACATATCTGGACAAGATTCTAAAGAAGTTTAGAATGGACGAAAGTAAGAAAGGGTTCTTACCTATGTTACCGAGGCAAGGTCTTGAGTAAGACTCAAGGACCGGCTACGGCGGAAGAAAGAGAAAGGATGAGTAATATCCCCTATGCCTCGGCGAGTAGGATCTATCATGTATGCCATGCTATGTACTAGACCGGATATAGCACATGCTTGTTAGTTTGACTAGCGAGATATCAAAGTGATCCGGGAATGGAACATCTGGACAGCGGTCAAGAATATCCTGAAGTACTTGAAAAGAACTAAGGATATGTTTCTTTGTTATGGAGGTGACCAAGAGCTCGTTGTAAATGGTTACACCGATGCAAGTTGGAACAACGATCCCGATGACTCTAAGTCACGGTCCGGGTACGTGTTTATATTGAATGGTGCTGCGATAGGCTGGGCAAGCTCGAAGCGGTGCACGGTGGCGAAGTCTTCAACGAGAATCGAGTACATAGCGGCTTCGAGGCTTCATCGAAGCGGTATGGATGAAGAGGTTCATTGTAGAGCTCGGTGTGGTTCCTAGTGCATTGGACCCATTAATCATTTCTTGTGATAACATGGGTGCCATCGCCAATGCACAAGAGCCAAGGTCACACAAGAGGCTGAAGCATATCAAGCTGCGTTACCACTTGATTCGCGAGTACATCGAAGATGGAGAAGTAAAGATTTGCAAAGTACACACCGATCTGAATGTAGCAGATCCGTTGACTAAAGCTCTCCCTAGGGCAAAGCATGACCAACACCAGAATACCATGGGTGTTAGGTATATTACAATGTAATCTAGATTATTGACTCTAGTGCAAGTGGGAGACTGAAGGAGATATGCCCTAGAGGCAATAATAAAGTAGTTATTATTTATATCTCTATGTTTATGATAAATGTTTATATGTCATGCTATAATTGTATTAACCGAAACATTAGTACATGTGTGATATGTAGACAACAAGAAGTCCCTAGTATGCCTCTTAAACTAAGCTTGTTGATTAATGGATGATTAGTTTCATAATCATGAACATTGGATGTTATTAATAACAAGGTTATATCATTATATGAATGATGTAATGGACACACCCAATTAAGCGTAGCATAAGATCTCGTCATTAAGTTATTTGCTATAAGCTTTCGATACATAGTTACCTAGTCCTTATGACCATGAGATCATGTAAATCACTTATACCGGAAAGGTACTTTGATTACATCAAACACCACTGCGTAAATGGGTGGTTATAAAGGTGGGATTAAGTATCCGGAAAGTATGAGTTGAGGCATATGGATCAACGGTGGGATTTGTCCATCCCGATGACGGATAGATATACTCCGGGCCCTCTCGGTGGAATGTCGTCTAATGTCTTGCAAGCATATGAATGAGTTCATAAGAGACCACATACCACGGTACGAGTAAAGAGTACTTGTCAGGAGACGAGGTTGAACAAGGTATGGAGTGATACCGAAGATCAAACCTCGGACAAGTAAAATGTCGCGTGACAAAAGGAATTGGTATCGTATGTGAATGGTTCATTCGATCACTAAAGTCATCGTTGAATATGTGGGAGCCATTATGGATCTCCAGATCCCGCTATTGGTTATTGGTCGGAGTGAGTACTCAACCATGTCCGCATAGTTCACGAACCGTAGGGTGACACACTTAAAGTTGGATGTTGAAATGGAAGTACTTGAATATGGAATGGAGTTGGAATATTTGTTCGGAGTCCCGGATGAGATCCCGGACATCACGAGGAGATCCGGAATGGTCCGGAGAATAAGACTCATATATAGGATGTCATTTTATGTGAATAAAATGTCGCGGAAGGTTCTATGGAAGGTTCTAGAAGGTTCTAGAAAAGTCCGGAAGAAACCACCAAGGAAGGTGGAGTCCACATGGGACTCCACCTCCATGGCCGGCCAACCCTAGTGGGGGAGGAGTCCCAAGTGGACTCCCTTAGGGGGCCGGCCACCCCCCCATATGGGAGGTGGAACTCCCACCTTGGTGGGAGTCCTAGCTTGGCTAGGTTTCCCCTCCCTATGGAAGGTTTTTGGTTCGGGTCTTATTCGAAGACTTGGAGACCAACTCTTGGGGATCCACCTATATAATGAGGGGCATAGGGGAGGGGGCCGGCCACACCAAAGCCACAACCTGGCCGCCCCCCTTGAGTGGCCGGCCACCCCCTCCCAAACCCTAGCCGCCCCCTCTCCTCCATAGCTCCCGCGTGCTTTAGCGAAGCTCCGCCGGAGTTCTCCACCGCCACCGACACCACGCCGTCGTGCTGACGGATTCAAGAGGAGCTACTACTTCCGCTGCCCGGCTGGAACGGGAGGTGGACGTCGTCTTCATCAACAACCGAACGTGTGACCGAGTACGGAGGTGCTGCCCGTTCGTAGCGCCGGAACCGATCGTGATCAAGATCTTCTACGCGCTTTTCCAAGCGGCAAGTGAACGACTACCGCAGCAACAAGAGCCTCATCTTGTAGGCTTTGGAATCTCTTCAAGGGTGAGACTCGATACCCCCTCGTTGCTACCGTCTTCTAGATTGCATCTTGGCTTGGATTGCGTGTTCGCGGTAGGAAATTTTTTGTTTTCTATGCAACGTTATCCTACAATTACATACGATCAGAGACCACTCAGAAGAACACGATCCGCACGATCAACACGATGAGGAAGGCAATGATGTAATCTTTGACCCGGTTGGGCCGTACCTCCGGCGGTGCTCCTTGTAGAGCATGTACTTCCTCCGGCGGCAGATGTGCTAATGGCACTGCCTCATCGATGGCATGATCTTCCAGCAGCTCCTCTTCCAGGAAGGTGAGGTACTCTTGTTGTGCCTCCTCCAATGTTGCATATCCTCGGTAGCTGTTGTTGGAGTAGCCATTGACCTGATCTTGACAGACTCTCCATGAGCTGTAGATTCCTCGAACCCGCCCGCACATACCACCAGCATGGCATAAGAAGTTACCGATCACAACCATGAAGCAATTCACAAAAGAGCAATAGAACAACATAAGTGTTGACAGCAAATCATAAACTAACAGGGGCATGCATGATCATTCCAAAAGTCGATCAGAAGTTCATCCTACACTACCATAGTGTCGTCCTACCACCACAACAAAAGTGGGTGTCCCATCCTAACACCGCAAAGTTCACCATCACCTGAGGGGTTAGTATATACCACCTCATCATACCTACAAAAGGGAACCATCAAATGTTTTTCATCCTAGCTACTTCCAGAATATACATCATCATCATCATCACCATCTCCATCTCCATGCATGTATCCCTGAACCACCCCCTCAAGGGTACCACTACACCTTACCATGGTACTTGCCAAGATAGTTCCTCAGCCAGAGGATGCAGTGTGGCTCGATCATGCCGATCAAGCTGGAACCCTGGGCCTTGTGGTCGACAAGGTGGCTGAGGGCGGCCATGAGATCATCCTCGGCGAAGCCAAGCATGTCCATGACCGCATTGTACAGGTCAGGGTGCATGTCCGTGGACTTGTTGTCCCTGATGGCCTGTGCCACATCCTTCATAGCAACAGTCATGTTGGTGAAGGCCACCAGCTCATCGTCGGCGAAGGCGCCTCACTTCCTCTTCCGCTGCTCACCTTCTCAGGCGCGTCAGCAGCCTTCTCAGGTGCCCCATCGAGGTTGACCGTGTCGGACTCCTGGGTGCCTGCATCCTCAGGTGCAGGATTTGCTGCAAACGAGCCCAGGGGCTCACTGGATCCCGCGGCGTACTTGCCGGTGGCGAGGCCGAAGGAGAAGATGGTATGCATCTCGTAGTAGTTGGCGATGGGCACATTCAGGAACTCCGCGTCTTTGGGTGATCCTACGATACGAATGGACAATGATGTTAGTTCTGCTCGTGGCTGATCACAAAAGTTAGTGAGGAGGACCGAGTTAGGGACGTGCTCACCGCGACGTGCCAGCAATATTGCTCACCCTCAAAGACGATGCATTTGGTGTCCTCGCACCACTGAGCACCGCTTAGATTGCGGAGCCTGCTAATGGTGAGCCACCTCTGCCTCCACTTCCTCAGGTGGTTGTACACCTGAGTGGAGCAGACGGGCACACCACAGTGCTCAAAAAGGCCCTTCGCCACAGAATTGAGATGGACTTCCTTGAATCCTTTGTTGGTTCTCACTCCGCTCTGGATCAAGCCGCACATCTTCTCCAACACGAAGCTGGATATGAATGGAAGCCATTTCATGGTGGCATTCCTTTCCTGCCCGGTCTTCAAGGCCCTCTCCGCTTCCCTGCGGTTCTTGTTCTTCTTAATGGTGGCCAACCTAGCCGCCACCTCTGCCGCTACCTGAGCCACTAGGTCAGACACAGGCAGAGTGGTAACAGCCACCTTGGACTCATACGCGGGTTGTGAATCGGGAACTTGCGAAGGGATCTGAGAGTCCCCAACGCACACATCGTAGTACATCCTAAATCAGACAAGCAGTTCATTGCAACGGTGAATAGCACAAACCCTTGCAAGATCATGGCAGGTGAGCACATTTTGGACTAACCCCTGCTACAAGACCAAACCCTAGATAATATCATGGCAGTAGCAACCGGAAATGTCGAATGCTAGCAAGATCATGATAGATCAAGACAATTCGAACTAACCCCTGCTACAAGACCAAACCCTAGGCAAGATCTGACTACTCCTAACCTAGATATAAACATTACCGCGGTACGGGGATAAGGGATGGCTTACAGTCATCGCCGGAGGTGAAGATGAGCTGGACCAGGAAGTAGATGAAGCAGCCTAGATGTACTCGCCGCCGCTGCCGTTGCAACCGTCGCCGACCGGAGAGGCGTGCGCCTCTTACCAGCTTGCCGACAGGAGGAGGAGCTCGAAAATTGGGGGGACAGTGGAGGAGGGGGTAGAAATAGGCCATGGGGCGCGGCGGGAGGTGACGGAATCCTTCCCGCCCCCTTTTCGCTTTTCGCCGATACGCACCGCAGCTTTCGCCATCTCCATTCTCGTCTCCGCACGTGCGCCGAAGATTCCCTTTTGCATCAGCGGGCGTGAAGATTTGCCTGCACTGCTGGAAACTGCTGAACCGGGCGTTCTTCCAGGACCTGGCCCGACACTGCTTTGAGAAGCGGTTCGTGAAAAACGCGGCTCAGCCCAGACAACCAAACGGACCGGAAATTGCTGATCCAATCCGAGCCAAGGGGATACAGGCAACCAAATCGCGCCCTATACCTTGCTAATATCCAAATTGGTTGAGATCGATGGCAACGTTACAGTGGAGGAATATATATCTCATTGATGAGTTGTACGTCCACCACTACAATCTGTCCGCAAGTGTAAGTAGCAGTTCTATATACCTACGGGACAAAAGTCTACTGACTCATCTTACAGACCGATTTCGTCCGTTCCCGATCGGCGTATAATTAATCGGACTATGCACATGAAGAGCAACCGTGCGTCTCGCACATGGCATCCATGTGATATGTGTTGCGCGATCTAAACTTTGAAGCAAATCAAGGAAAACGGTACTTCAGTAAAGGAAAAATTATTCAGTAACGGAAAACGGTGCTTCAATAAAGGACTGAGTTGGCAAGCATGGGTACCAAGCCTCGCCACACGTCCGTAGCAGCAGTCTGTATACGTACGTGGGATTAACGGTTTTTCACCCAGCCGGATTTGAACACCATTTGCGGATTCACCAGCCCCCAAGTCCAACCTTCTCCGACTCACTCCCACCTCACCTGCTAAGAATGGCTTATATATACGACACACTTCTCCGTTAGACCAACACAACACAAAGCGAGCTTGAGCTTGAGCCACGAATCACGATAGCATCAGACGAGCGTAGCGTGCACAATCAATGGCAGAGTTGCTGCGAGCTGCCGCCGGTTTCTTGGACCTGAGCACGGCGGCGTCGTTCGTGGCGGCGGCGGTGGCGCTCTACTTCCTGGTAGAGCAACTATCCTATCACCGCAAGAAGGGCCCCCTGCCAGGCCCGCCGCTGGTCTTGCCCTTCTTCGGCAGTATCGTGCCGATGGTCCGCGACCCGACGCAGTACTGGGTGGTGAAGGCGGCGCAGGCGAGGGAGTCCGGCCTCGGGCTGGCGGCGGACTTCTTGGTCGGCCGCTTCGTGCTCTTCATCCGCGACTCGGAGATGTCCCACCAAGTGTTCGCCAACGTCCGCCCCGACGCGTTCCATGTCCTGGGCCACCCTTTCGGCAAGAAGCTATGGGGGGAGCACAACCTCATCTACAAGTTCGGCGACGAGCACAAGGATCTGCGCCGCAGGATCGCGCCCAACTTCACGCCGCGCGCGCTCTCCACCTACGCCGCCCTCCAGCAGCGCGTCATGCTCGCCCACATGCGGAGGTGGCTCGACCACAGCGGCGGCGGGGCTACCTCGCTACGGGTGCCCTGCCGCGACATGAACCTGGAGACCTCGCAGACGGTCTTCGTAGGGCCTTACCTCGACGACAAGGCCAGACAGAGGTTCGGGGATGAGTACAACCTCTTCAACACCGGCGTCATGGCCATGCCCGTGGATCTGCCCGGGTTCGCGTTCGGGCGCTCCAGGCTAGCGGTGGAACGGCTGTCGCACATGCTGGCCGGGTGCGCGCGGGAGAGCAAGGCGCGCATGCGCGCCGGCCGCGAACCGGAGTGCCTCGTGGACTATTGGATGCAGGAGATTGTGCGAGACATAGACGAGGCCGCGGCGGCGGGGCTGGCGCCACCTGCTAACACCGATGATAAGGATCTCGGCAACTTCTTGTTCGACTTCCTCTTCGCCGCCCAGGACGCGTCCACCTCCTCCCTCTGCTGGGCAGTCTCTGCCCTCGAGTCCCACCCGGACGTGCTCGCCCGCGTCCGCGCCGAGGTGGCCGAGGTCTGGTCGCCCGAGTCCGGCCAGCTCATGACCGCCGACACGATCCAGGGGATGAGGTACACACAGGCGGTGGCGCGCGAGGTAGTCCGGTACCGGCCGCCGGCGACGCTGGTGCCGCACATGGCCGGCGAGTCGTTCAAGCTGACTGAGTGGTACACGGTGCCCAAGGGAACCCTCGTGTTCCCGTCGGTGTACGAGTCCTCGTTCCAGGGGTTTACCTCGCCGGAAGAGTTCGACCCCGATCGCTTCTTCTCCGAGGAGCGCAGGGAGGACGTAGTGTACAAGCGGAACTACCTGGCCTTCGGTGCAGGCGGGCACCAGTGCATTGGCCAACGTTACGCACTGTACCACCTCGTGCTGTTCATGGCGCTGTTTGTGTCCGTCGCCGACTTCCGGCGGGACAGGACGGAGGGGTGTGACGACCTGGAGTACTTGCCGACCATCGTGCCCAAGGACGGCTGCGCCGTCTTCCTCAAGCAGCGCTGCACCAGTTTCCCATCCTTCTGAGCTGGTTAATTAATTTCCTCAATGTTTCCTCATCGCGGTTCGCGGCTCGCCTCTCTTTCTTTTTCTGTTGGCGGTTCGTCGTCTGTTTATCTTTTCATTTTCTCCATCTGGTATTCGGGGTTGCAGCGTGTGTAGTGTACTGCAGTACTGGAAGGTTAAATTCGTCATGTCTGGAAGATCTGTTATGTAATTCGGTCAATAGGATTGGCTCTTCTTCCTGCATCTTGCTATCTTCCGAAGCGCACTGTGGTAATATTCTCGCCCCAAACCCCCAAGAGTGTTGCTCTATTTTGAATTTTGACTTTTGAACGTAACGATGACTGGACTCGCACACGGGACTGAAATGGCCTGTCACACACGATTTACCTAACCGTTATTACGTATGGGTGGGTGATGGGTCTCTACATCGCACATGATTTATTTAACCGTGTGCGAAAGGACCTCATTTTGTACACGACTTAGTTCTAAAAGCCGTTTGCGACACGTAGGGCCTTTACAAACTTTAATTCATAGTTGAACTTAAGCATTTTAGTTGATCACAAATGATGGTTATTGTTTCTACACCGGTGTTCAACTCATTCTGCGGATGTTTTGTTTTAGACTAGGGTATGTTTGTTGCTTATACTGCATGCGTTTTTACCTCCAAAATTATGATACAAGCAGATCTATATCTAGTTGTACCAGCAACATATATAGAATAGTATGATATTAATTATCTTTGATTGCATAGTTCATGTCCACCACATATACATTCATTTTAACATGTACTCTAGTAATTATTTCTAGCTATACAAGACATATACATACTAGTAATTATTGACCTCCGATATCTCTGGGCCTCTAACGGTTCCGGCGGTGGTTCAGTACTTGCGCTTGTGGGCTGCAGTGGCTGCCGTACCGTTCCAGGATCATGGACAACACATTGCAGACAAGGTCACTTGGAAGTGGCGAGGCGATGGTCAATTCTCCTCCAGAACGGCTTACCGCATGCTGTTCCAAGGCACCATCGGATTGCCCGGTGAACACCTCGTTTAGCACTCCTTTGCGCCGCTCAAATTCAAGATGCACGCTTGGCTTGCACTTCGGAGGCGGTGCTGGACGGCGGATCGTCGTCTTCGGAGAGGGTTGCCGTCCCACTCGTTGTGCCCGTTGTGCGGTGTTGCGGATGAGACCTTAGACCACCTGTCATTGCAATGCAGCTTTGCTCATGTGGTTTGGGCTGGCCTCATCACGCGATTGGATCTCCCCGCCATCATGCCCGGGCACGATGCCACCCTCAATGGGTGGTGGTATAACGCCACTGGGCAATTCCTTCGGGCCGATCGCAAGAGCGCTAATTCCGTCATCATGCTCACCCTTCGATACCTTTGGTTAGAACGTAATGCTAGGGTCTTTGAGGGGCATAGGTCCACCGCAGCAACGACCTTGAGCTTGATTTTGGATGAGTGGCGGGCTTGGTTAGAGTGTAGAGGTGGGTTTGTGAGAGTAGTGCACTAGTGCTCCTCGGCCTTAGGGCATCTCCAGCGGCGCGACGCAAATGGTCGTTTTCGTCCGCCGTGACCGGAAATGCGTCTGGCACCCTCTCCAGCGGGGCGACGCAAAGTGACCGGGCCGTCCGCGGAGACGCAAACCTGGAACAAATATGTGCCTCGGATGCGTCTCCGCGGACACTGCGCGGACGCCGAAAGTGTCCGCTCGTATCCGGCGGACGTTTCGTCGGGCCCGCCTGGCAGCGACCCTGCGTCGATGCGTCTTCTCAAACGCGCTCGCGACCGGGCGCCGCTGCGTCGCTTCGGCAGTCTGCGCCACGTTAATGGCGATGCCTCGGCTGCCGAGCGGCCGCAGCCCACCTCCGCCAACCACGTTAATGGCGTCGCCACGCGTCCCACGGCCACCGCATGCCTCCGGCCTATATAAAGGGTCCGCGCCTTCTTCTACCTCATCCACTCCTCCATAGAAACCCTAGCCGCCACAAAGCTCCAGCGTTCCGCCGCCTAGGGGTTCCTGCGACGCAGCCAGCCCCGCGAGGAAGACCATGGTGGGTCCTGGTGGCCGGCGAGGCGGTCGAGGCCGCGGCCCTGGACGGCCCCGGGGACGGGGCAGGGGCCGCCGTGGTGGAGCAGCTACGGCCCCACGCTCACCGTCGCATGCGCCCTCTTCGTCTTCCTCCAACGTGGAGGGACGCTGCTTCGAGTTCCTCCTCCGCATCGACGACGACCCGCTCGGCATCAAGCGTCTCCCGGACAAGTTCACCGAGTTCGTCGACGGCGTCGAGCCGGCGCATTTGCAGCTACGGGAGGCCAGCTGCAACTTCTGCCGCTGGGCCGTGTAGGTCCTGTTCGACGGGCAGGGCAAGATGTACTTGCACACTGGGGCAAGTTCGCCCGTGACCTGGCGCTCGAGCCCGGCTGCCAGCTCACCTTCCTCTACGAGGGAGACGGTGAGATGGTCGTCAAGGTCTTCGACGACACGGCCTGTGATACGTCTCCGACGTATCGATAATTTCTTATGTTCTATGCCATATTATTGATGATACCTACATGTTTTATGCACACTTTATGTCATATTCGTGCATTTTCTGGAACTAACCTATTAACAAGATGCCGAAGTGCCACTTCGTTTTCTCGCTGTTTTTGGTTTCGTAAATCCTAGTAACGAAATATTCTCGGAATTGGACGAAACAAAGACCCGGGGGCCTATTTTTCCACGGAGCTTCCGTAAGACCGAAGAACATACGAAGTGGGGCCACGAGGTGGCGACACCACAAGGCGGCGCGGCTCGGGGGCCCGCGCCGCCCTATGGTGTGGCCCCTCGTCGGCCCCCGACTCGCCCTTCCGCCTACTTAAAGCCTCCGTCGCGAAACCCCCGATGCGAAAAACCACGATACGGAAAACCTTATCGAGACGCCGCCGCCGCCGATCCCATCTCGGGGGATTCCGGAGATCTCCTCCGGCACCCCGCCGGAGAGGGGATTCATCTCCCGGAGGACTCCGCACCGCCATGGTCGCCTCCGGAGTGATGAGTGAGTAGTTCACCCCTGGACTATGGGTCCATAGCAGTAGCTAGATGGTTGTCTTCTCCTCATTGTGCTTCATTGTTGGATCTTGTGAGCTGCCTAACATGATCAAGATCATCTATCTCGTAATACTCTATGTTGTGTTTGTCGGGATCCGATGGATAGAGAATACCATGTCATGTTAATTATCAAGTTATTATACATGTGTTGTTTATGATCTTGCATGCTCTCCGTTACTAGTAGAGGCTCTAGCCAAGTTTTTACTCTTAACTCCAAGAGGGAGTATTTATGCTCGATAGTGGGTTCATGCCTGCATTGACACTGGGACAAGCGACGTAAAGTTCTAAGGTTGTGTTGTGTCTGTTGCCACTAGGGATAAAACATTGGCGCTATGTCCGAGGATGTAGTTGTTGATTACATTACGCACCATACTTAATGCAATTGTGCTGTTGCTTTGCAACTTAATACTGGAAGGGGTTCGGACGATAACTCCGAAGGTGGACTTTTTAGGCATAGATGCGGTTGGATGGCGGTCTATGTACTTTGTCGTAATGCCCAATTAAATCTCACTATACTTATCATGTCATGTATGTGCATTGTTATGCCCTCTCTATTTGTCAATTGCCCGACCGTAATTTGTTCACCCAACATGCTTTTATCTTATGGGAGAGACACCTCTAGTGAACTGTGGACCCCGGTCCATTCTTTAATACTTGAAATACAAATCTGCTCGCAATACTTGTTTTTACTATTTTCTCTCGCAAACAATCATCTTCCACACAATACGGTTAATCCTTTGTTACAGCAAGCCGGTGAGATTGACAACCTCACTTGTTTCGTTGGGGCAAAGTATTTTGGTTGTGTTGTGCAGGTTCCACGTTGGCGCCGGAAGCTCTGGTGTTGCGCCGCACTACATCCCGCCGCCATCAACCTTCAACGTGCTTCTTGGCTCCTCCTGGTTCGATAAACCTTGGTTTCTTTCAAAACTTGCTGCTGTGCGCATCATACCTTCCTCTTGGGGTTGCCCAACGAACGTGTGAAATACACGCCATCAAGCATATTTTCTGGCGCCGTTGCCGGGGAGATCAAGACACGCTGCAACTGGAGTCTCCACTTCTCAATCTCTTTACTTTGTTTTTGTCTTGCTTTATTTTATACTTTGTTTGCTGCATTATATCGAAACACAAAAAAATTAGTTGCTAGCTTTACTTTATTTACTGTCTTGTTTGCTATATCAAAAACACAAAAAAATTAGTTTACTTGCATTTACTTTATCTAGTTTGCTTAATTTACTACTGCTAAAATGGCCAACCCTGAAAATACTAAGTTGTGTGACTTCACTAGCACAAATAATAATGATTTCTTATGCACACCTATTGCTCCACCTGCTACTACAGCGGAATTCTTTGAAATTAAACCTGCTTTACTAAATCTTGTTATGCGAGAGCAATTTTCTAAGTGTTAGTTCCGATGATGCTGCTGCCCATCTCAATAATTTTGTTGAACTATGTGAAATGCAAAAGTATAAAGATGTAGATGGTGACATTATAAAATTAAAATTGTTTCCTTTCTCATTAAGAGGAAGAGCTAAAGATTGGTTGCTATCTCTCGCCTAAGAATAGTATTGATTCCTGGACTAAATGCAAGGATGCTTTTATTGGTAGATATTATCCCCTGCTAAAATTATATCTTTGAGGAGTAGCATAATGAATTTTAAACAATTGGATAATGAACATGTTGCTCAAGCTTGGGAAAGAATGAAATCTCTCGGTTAAAAATTGCCCAACCCATGGATCGACTACTTGGATGATCATCCAAACCTTCTATGCAGGACTAAATTTTTCTTCGCGGAATTTATTGGATTCAGCTAGCTGGAGGTACCTTTATGTCCATCACTCTTGGTGAAGCAACAAAGGTTCTTGATAATATGATGGTTAATTACTCTGAATGGCACACGGAAAGAGCTCCACAAGGTAAGAAGGTAAATTCTGTTGAAGAAACCTCTTCCTTGAGTGATAAGATTGATGCTATTATGTCTATGCTTGTTAATGGTATTACTAATGTTGATCCTAATAATGTTTCGTTAGCTTCATTGGTTGCTCAAAATTCTAGGCCGAATCCTGCTAATAATAACTCTTATGGTAGATATGTTTCGCCTAATGAGGAAAAGATGTTAGAAATTGAAAGATCCACCAAGAGCTTTATGCAATCACAATATGAGCAAAATAAATTGTTTACTAAAACTATGAATGAGCAATCTGCCTTGTTAAAGAATATAGGAAATCAACTTAAAAATTTGAATATGGAGATTTCTGGTTTGCAAACTAAACTTGCAAATGCTCGAAACCCGAATCTCATACATGTCTACGTCACAATCTTCTTTTAATTAATAAAATGGCTGCTAAACCTGATGATATTGAAAATAAAATTGTTACTACAACAAATGCCATCCAAGTTAGAATTAATGAGAATATAAGATTAATGGCTGAACTGCGTGCTAGGTGGGATAGAGAAGAAAATGAAAAACTAGCTAAAAAGGAAAATGTAGCTAAAGTTTGGACTATTACCACCACTAGCAATGCTAATGATTCATATGTTGCTGCACCTCCTACTATCAATGGTAAAATAATTGGTGTTGGCAATGCTTCTACTCCTAGTGCAAAGCGCGCAAAATTACCTGAAACTGCTAAAACTGCTGAAATTTTTTCCAACCTTGGGGATGATAATCCCATTGCTTCAGATTGTAATGATTTAGATTTTGATGATTGCCACATCTCTGAAGTTATAAAGTTCTTACAAAAACTTGCTAAAAGTCCCAATGCTAGTGCTATAAATTTGGCTTTCACAAAACATATTACAAATGCTCTCATAAAAGCTAGAGAAGAGAAACTAAAACTTGAAACTTCTATTCCTAGAAAGCTAGAGGATGGTTGGGAGCCCATCATTAAAATGAGAGTCAAAGATTTTGATTGTAATGCTTTATGTGATCTTGGTGCAAGTATTTCTGTTATGCCTAAAAAAGTCTATGATATGCTTGACTTGCCACCATTGAAGAATTGTTATTTGGATGTTAATCTCGCTGATAATGCTAAAAAGAAACCTTTGGGGAAAGTTGATAATGTTCATATTATGGTTAACAATAACCTTTTCCCCGTTGATTTTGTTGTCTTGGATATTGAATGCAATGCATCTTGCCCCATTATATTGGGAAGACCTTTTCTTTGAACCGTTGGTGCTACTATTGATATGAAGGAAGGTAATATTAAATATCAATTTCCTCTCAAGAAAGGTATGGAACAATTCCCTAGAAAGAGAATGAAGTTACCTTATGATTCTATTATTAGAACAAATTATGATGTTGATGCTTCGTCTCTCGATGTTACTTGAGTTACACTTTTCGCGCCTAGCTGAAAGGCGTTAAGAAAAGCGCTTATGGGAGACAACCCATGTTTTTACTACAGTATTTTTGTTTTATATTTGTGTCTTGGAAGTTGTTTACTACTGTAGCAACCTCTCCTTATCTTAGTTTTATGTTTTGTTGTGCCAAGTAAAGTCTTTGATAGAAAAGTAAGTACTAGATTTGGATTACTACGCAGTTCCAGATTTCTTTGCTGTCACGAATCTGGGTCTATCTCCCTTTAGGTAGCTCAGAAAATTAAGCCAATTTACGAGCATGATCCTCAGATATGTACGCAACTTTCATTCAATTTGAGCATTTTCGTTTGAGCAAGTCTGGTGGCCTAATAAAATCCATCTTTACGGACTGTTCTGTTTTGATAGATTCTGTCTTTTATTTCGCATTGCCTCTTTTGCTATGTTGGATGAATTTCTTTGATCCATTAATGTCCAGTAGCTTTATGCAATGTCCAGAAGTGTTAAGAATGATTGTGTCACCTCTGAACATGTGAATTTTTATTATGCACTAACTCTCTAATGAGTTGTTTTGAGTTTGGTGTGGAGGAAGTTGTCAAGGATCAAGAGAGGAGTATGATGCAATATGATCAAGGAGAGTGAAAGCTCTAAGCTTGGGGATGCCCCGGTGGTTCACCCCTGCATATTCTAAGAAGACTCAAGCGTCTAAGCTTGGGGATGCCCAATGCATCCCCTTCTTCATCGACAACATTATCGGGTTCCTCCCCTGAAACTATATTTTTATTCCGTCACATCTTATGCACTTTGCTTGGAGCGTCGGTTTGTTTTTGTTTTTTGTTTTGTTTGAATAAAATGGATCCTAGCATTCACTTTATGGGAGAGAGACACGCTCCGCTGTAGCATATGGACAAATATGTCCTTAGGCTCTACTCATAGTATTCATGGCGAAGTTCTTCTTCGTTAAATTGTTATATGGTTGGAATTGGAAAATGCTACATGTAGTAACTCTAAAATGTCTTGGATAATTTGATACTTGGCAATTGTTGTGCTCATGTTTAAGCTCTTGCATCATATACTTTGCACCCATTAATGAAGAAATACTTAGAGCTTGCTAATTTGGTTTGCATATTTGGTTTCTCTAGAGTCTAGATAACATCTAGTATTGAGTTTTGAACAACAAGGAAGACGGTATGGAGTCTTATAATGTTTACCATATGTCTTTTATGTGAGTTTTGCTGTACCGTTCATCCTTGTGTTTGTTTCAAATAACCTTGCTAGCCTAAACCTTGTATCGAGAGGGAATACTTCTCATGCATCCAAAATATTTGAGCCAACCACTATGCCATTTGTGTCCACCATACCTACCTACTACATGGTATTTATCCGCCATTCCAAAGTAAATTGCTTGAGTGCTACCTTTAAAATTCCATCATTCACCTTTGCAATATATAGCTCATGGGACAAATAGCTTAAAAACTATTGTGGTATTGAATATGTACTTATGCACTTTATCTCTTATTAAGTTGCTTGTTGAGCGATAACCATGTTTACGGGGACGCCATCAACTATTCTTTGTTGGATATCATGTGAGTTGCTATGCATGTCCGTCTTGTCTCGAAGCAAGAGAGATCTACCACCTTCATGATTGGAGCATGCATATTGTTAGAGAAGAACTTTGGGCCGCTAACTAAAGCCATGATTCATGGTGGAAGTTTCAGTTTGGACATATATCCTCAATCTCATATGAGAATAATAATTGTTGCCACATGCTTATGCATTAAAGAGGAGTCCATTATCTGTTGTCCATGTTGTCCCGGTATGGATGTCTAAGTTGAGAATAATCAAAAGCGAGAAATCCAAAATGCGAGCTTTCTCCTTAGACCTTTGTACGAGCGGCATGGAGGTACCCCATTGTGACACTTGGTCAAAACATGTGCATTGCAAAGATCAGGTAGTCCAAGTTAATTAGGACAAGGTGCGGGCACTATTAGTATACTATGCATGAGACTTGCAACTTGTAAGATATAATGTACATAACTCATATGCTTTATTACTACCGTTGACAAAATTGTTTCATGTTTTCAAAATAAAAGCTCTAGCACAAATATAGCAATCGATGCTTTCCTCTTTGAAGGACCATTCTCTTTACTTTTATGTTGAGTCAGTTCACCTATTTCTCTCCACCTCAAGAAGCAAACACTTGTGTGAACTGTGCATTGATTCCTACATACTTGCATATTGTACTTGTTATATTACTCTATGTTGACAATTATCCATGAGATATGCATGTTACAAGTTGAAAGCAACCGCTGAAACTTAATCTTCCTTTGTGTTGCTTCAATACCTTTACTTTGATTTATTGCTTTATGAGTTAACTCTTATGCAAGACTTATTAATACTTGTCTTGAAGTACTATTCATGAAAAGTCTTTGATTTATGATTCACCTGTTTACTCATGTCATCACCATTGTTTTGATCGCTGCATCCACTACATATGTTTACAAATAGTATGATCAAAGTTATGATGGCATATCACTTCAGAAATTATCTTTGTTATCGTTTTACCTGCTTGGGACGAGCAGAACTAAGCTTGGGGATGCTTGATACGTCTCCGACATATCGATAATTTCTTATGTTCTATGCCATATTATTGATGATACCTACATGTTTTATGCACACTTTATGTCATATTCGTGCATTTTCTGGAACTAACCTATTAACAAGATGCCGAAGTGCCAGTTCCTGTTTTCTGCTGTTTTTGGTTTCAGAAATCCTAGTAACGAAATATTCTCGGAATTGGACGAAACAAAGACCCAGGGGCCTATTTTTCCACGGAGCTTCCGGAAGACCGAAGAACATACGAAGTGGGGCCACGAGGTGGCGACACCACAAGGCGGCGCGGCCCGGGGGCCCGCGCCGCCCTATGGTGTGGCCCCCTCGTCGGGCCCCGACTCCGCCCTTCCGCCTACTTAAAGCCTCCGTCGTGAAACCCCGATGCGAAAAACCACGATACGGAAAACCTTACCGAGACGCCGCCGCCGCCGATCCCATCTCGGGGGATTCCGGAGATCTCCTCCGGCACCCCGCCGGAGAGGGGATTCATCTCCCGGAGGACTCTACACCGCCATGGTCGCCTCCGGAGTGATGAGTGAGTAGTTCACCCCCGGACTATGGGTCCATAGCAGTAGCTAGATGGTTGTCTTCTCCTCATTGTGCTTCATTGTTGGATCTTGTGAGCTGCCTAACATGATCAAGATCATCTATCTCGTAATACTCTATGTTGTGTTTGTCGGGATCCGATGGATAGAGAATACCATGTCATGTTAATTATCAAGTTATTATACATGTGTTGTTTATGATCTTGCATGCTCTCCGTTACTAGTAGAGGCTCGGCCAAGTTTTTACTCTTAACTCCAAGAGGGAGTATTTATGCTCGATAGTGGGTTCATGCCCGCATTGACACCGGGACGAGTGACGTAAAGTTCTAAGGTTGTGTTGTGCTGTTGCCACTAGGGATAAAACATTGGCGCTATGTCCGAGGATGTAGTTGTTGATTACATTACGCACCATACTTAATGCAATTGTCTCGTTGCTTTGCAACTTAATACCGGAAGGGGTTCGGACGATAACCCGAAGGTGGACTTTTTAGGCATAGATGCAGTTGGATGGCGGTCTATGTACTTTGTCGTAATGCCCAATTAAATCTCACTATACTTATCATGTCATGTATGTGCATTGTTATGCCCTCTCTATTTGTCAATTGCCCGACTGTAATTTGTTCACCCAACATGCTTTTATCTTATGGGAGAGACACCTCTAGTGAACTGTGGACCCCGGTCCATTCTTTAATACTGAAATACAAATCTGCTGCAATACTTGTTTTTACTATTTTCTCCGCAAACAATCATCTTCCACACAATACGGTTAATCCTTTGTTACAGCAAGCCGGTGAGATTGACAACCTCACTGTTTCGTTGGGGCAAAGTACTTTGGTTGTGTTGTGCAGGTTCCACGTTGGCGCCGGAATCTCCGGTGTTGCGCCGCACTACATCCCGCCGCCATCAACCTTCAACGTGCTTCTTGGCTCCTCCTGGTTCGATAAACCTTGGTTTCTTTCTGAGGGAAAACTTGCTGCTGTGCGCATCATACCTTCCTCTTGGGGTTGCCCAACGAACGTGTGAAATACACGCCATCAGCCTACCGCAGGCACTACCACACCGGCGAATCCGAGTCGGACTCTGATAGTTAGAACGTAGAGTGTTCTTTCTTCGCAGCGAATCTGGCTACGGGCCAGACGAAGCCGATAGTGGAAGGTTTCGTCTCGTTCGCCATCGGTAGAACCAACAAGGGCACCGTCAATCCTCCCGCTGGATTTTCCGAGCTTGGGTGACTGGGTGTGCCCTCGAATGTTCTTTCTTGGCAGCGAACATACGGAAATCAACACAACTGGTTTCTATTTTTAAAATATTTATATTTGTGTCCACCATGGTGCAAACTATGTATTAGTTTGTGTAAACCATGTTCCAAACTATGTATTAGTTTGTGTAAAATAATCTTCCAATTTGTAATATTTGGAAGTATGTTGAAATGAAAAAGAGAAAGAAAAAAATGCGTCGGGCCGCTGGAGCCAACTCCAGACGTAAATGGACACGCGAACGAAAACGGTCATTTCAGCGTCCGCTGCGCGACGCAAACGGACGCGCGCGGACACTAAAATGCGTCGCGCCGCTGGAGATGCCCTTAGGCTGTTCTCAATCGCCCAAAGTGGCGGTTCAGCTGGTGGCGCTTGGAAGGACTCACCTTCCGAGTTGTAATCATGTTGTATCGGACTTTCTTTTCGTCCATCTTCTCAAGCTTAATACAATAGCGCGCAGATCTCCTGCGGGTTCTCGAAAAAAAAAGGATAAAAAAAATTATGGTTCCGTCTTTGTCTCCGTGGTTCCCAAAGTATAATGCCACTACCACCTTTTCAAGACCCTGGTGGCAGTATAACCCATGGTGTACCTCGTTTCAACACGAACTCCTTGTAGTTCGTGAATCACTCAAGTGACATTCAGTCATCGAATTCCTTAAGTGAGGTGATGTTGTAGACTTCATTCCTCTAGCGAAATATAATTCCTTACCACCGAGGCTTAACGTATATTTTAAGGATGTGGGCATAGCCTAGTGGTTGGGGTTGCAGTGGTGCACCCCAACGACCAGAGTTCGAATCCTGTTAGAAACGAATTTTTGGAATTCTCACGCCAAGGTCTCGCTTCTATTATATCATTTAGTGTCTAGTTCCTCCTAGCACTAATTCATTTTCAAATAGATACGAAATAAATAAATGCAAGTCAAATGATTTATGAACTTACCCAGAAATACTACTAAATACTACTGCAAAGTAGTCTTTCCTTGTTATTATCTTTGGCTGGTATCAATTGTGGTAGCTCTTAAGGGACACTTGCAGTTTTTCTGACACATAGACACGGACCAAATAAAGCAGAGACGACGGCTAAGATCATGGCACCAAATGCAGAGAGTAGATTTTCTAGGATGCTTGAAAACATCGATTGCATGCACACTAATCATGGAATAACTGTATATTTGCTTGGCAAAATTTGTACAAAAGGGCACCACAGATACTACAGTGTGCTATTAAAAGTTGTGGCGGCTCATGACATGTAGATTTGACATTCTTTCTTTGGCATGGCTAGATCGCACAATGACATCACCGATTCAACGTACTGCAGCGCTCTCTGGTGTGAAATAATGGCCACTCGTATATGACAAAGGTCATGCTCCACCATGCAACTATGAGAATAATGGCCACTTGATAGGGCAAAGGTGGCCGATCTTTCGATGAGACGAGGATAATTCGATTTGTTGGTGGAGTTCGTGCTTGACGATCCGACTACACGTGCAAAGCTCGTGCGCCAATGCAATCGCTAGGACAATCTCCGGGAGTTACTGATCTTGCGGGAGCACGATCAGCCTGACCAACGAGGGTCTTAATTCCTACCTGAAATCGAGAACAAGTAAGAACTAATAATGCAATCAGAATATTGCGAATATAGATGAAAGCTTGATTGATAATGGTGGGATTCCGAATAGTCGGTCTTGTTCTGGGCGTTGGCCTCAAAAGAAGTACACGTAGTTGCAGCAATTGGCTAACTTTTAATCTAATCAAAATCCAAGTTCTAATGACGGCTACGAGAGGGATATATATGGGGAAGTCAAGGGATTTTCGTCCAACCAGCTAGGGTTGGCCAAAAACACCCCTAAATGGGCCTTCCTCCACTTATATGGCCTCTTAAAATCCCCTAAAATACCTAATCCGAAAATACATGGGCCTGGCCCATTAAATAAGGTGACGCAGCACCAATAATAACTCTTTGGACGAATTTTATGATGGAGTAACTTGTATAATTCATCCAAGCATCATTGCTTCACTATGGTGGCTTCAATGTTCTGAAATCCTCGCTTGCAACGCCATCCAGAATCCTTGCAGGTCTGCTGCCATCTCCATGCACGTTCCTAATCCAATGCTTGGTGTCCATGCTAGATCCATTCCTAAATAATATAAATACATTTGATTTAGGCAGCATCATATTCTCATATATATCAGGAAGGATTCCTAGTAACGAATGTACCGAGATGTGGTTGTAGGAGTATTGGTTGTATCTATCATAGAGATGTCCTCATCATCCTCCCCTACTTGAATTGAAGTCGTCCTCGACGTAGTCTCATCTTTTTCACCAAGATATGCCTTCAAATCGCAGGTAATCATGTCCTCATCATCCTCCCTTTCTTGAAAGAAAAGCCGTCCTCGGCGATGTTTATTCTCGTAAACATGCTAACAAAAGAGACAAGGTATATGCATGGTATATGTATATGTCATCCGTTTTAACAGATCTCTCATGTTTCCCATTTAAGTTTGTACATATTCCAGTATTGTAGTAGCGTAGAAGCTTATTAGTCCCCATAAAACATTTATCACAACTCAATTTGCAGATATAAGTGAAGCACATTTTAACTCCTTTCAAAGGATAATGCTCATCATTAAACCATCCCAAAGTTGGTAAACCAAACTGTAAGGTCTCAAATTTACTAGCCACACAATGTTGAATTAAACAATTTTGCAGCAAGTTATTTGGCATAGAATGAATACCAACATTGGAGGTCATATCAAAATGAGAAAGCTTATTCACAAATTCAGGTTTGTGGGAACATCGACTAGAAAAATCATCACTCATGATGCAAATCCTATGTACCATAAAAATATCCGCTATGTCATACCGCCCAACCAAATTAAAAGTAACATCAGGGGCGTAGACACTCTTTAAACAGGGAAGTTCATCAATTTTATGTCTAGCATGTGACAAAGATATAGGTGGATCCATCACAACAGAAAACAAAGAATTAGCATGAGAAATCTTAGCCAACACTTCATTGTTCATAACCAGCTTTATATGATCCATACTAGAGTCATCTTTCAAGTCACAAGGTTCATTATCGAGAGCAAGAATTTCAGTTTGTGCACTCATAGATATGGAAGAATTAACTTGTACAGTAGGTGTACTCAACATAGTTGGTATATCATTTACACAAGTTCCGAACACATGGTCATCATTGGAAACAAAATTCTCCGTTAGTACACTCATATCAATAGAGGAATGAAAAACAGCACATGGTACACACAAATCTGTAGGTTTGTCATAACTAGAGTCAACCAAAAGATTGCTAGTCATATCAATGATAATTTCAGTGGTATGATCACATGGTACTTGCAAATCAGTAGTATGATCCTCTAATATAGGCGGTGTGGCCAAATCAGCAGCGAACTCAACACATGGTATATTAATATCAACATGGTATTGACCAATTTCAAGTCTATTAACAAAACTAGGAAGCATCTCCATTGTTTGATCATGAGATTGTTTCAAAGCAACAACTCTATCCTCAATCAACTCAATAGACAAATCATCACATGACATATGTAGATCATCATGGTGTTCATCGATCACAAGTGGAAGGACAAAATCAAGTACCTTTATTGTTACCTTGTGACTCCAACGTAGAAGATATTCGCAGCGACGTGTCACAAGTCTGTGGCTGGGCGACTCGCACAACAATATTCATGCGTGGAACGTTGGAAGAAACAACCGATGCTAGGGTGCATGACTTGAAGGAGTTGGAATGGTCCAACGTTTTCTCTTGTATGTGTTTCTCAAAAGCACAAGCTCGAACATATATACCAATAGTAGAACGAGGAATATACTTAAACATAACCTTAATATCAGGGTTCAAGCCGTTGAAAAACATGTTTCTAGTACTTTCCTCAAATTCCTTTATATCACAACGGTACATGTAAAATTTAAATTCCTGATAGTAAACATGCACGGTATTACTACCTTGTTCTAATCGTTCAAGTTTGCGGAGCAGTTCACGTTGATGAGAAAGAGGCACAAATTTACGTCTCAAAACAGATTTTAAATCTACCCAAGTAGTAGGTGTATCATCAACATTTTCGTTATAATTCCAGTCCCACCAAATGGAAGCAAGATCAATAAAAGTTTGGGCGGCAATTCTTACTTTCTCATGTTCATTAAAATCATGGCATCCAAAAATATTGTCAACCTCAAACTCCCAATCAAAATAAGCATCCGTATTATATCTACCCTCATAAACTGGTAAAGATATAACCCGATCATGATCTCCTGTAAATGGTTGCACATGCAGCTCCGTAGTCGTCATGGTACTCGGGTCGATGGCTTGGTCCTCAATTCCTGTCATGGTTAGTACCCAAACAGCACAAATGTATATGCCTACAAACTACGGAATATGGTGGTTCACGCGCAATTCGTCAAGCAAAATACAAAGCTCTTACAAGTTCTTACCAAACAGGAGGAAGGCGATATGGCAACCAGCAAAGATCAGCTTCTCCAAAGATTGCCAAAGCGATTACCAGGGGTCGACACAGTGCACGTGGAGATATCTGTGGAGCTCTGGGAAGGCAAAGTATAGTGATATGGTGGCACAGTAATCAAATCAGCGATGCAAATTGAGTAAACGCTCAACGAAGGTACTGTGCTGGTCCTAGGCTAGATCGTATTAGAGACGCGAGCCTAAATCACGAACAAGGTCACGACGCGGCACAAGATACAAGAGGCAGCGAAACTAGCACTGGAGGATAGAGGCACCTATGGTAAGGCGCCCAGGTTTTTTTTTTTTTTTTTTTTTTTTTTGGACTCAATCTTGGCGCTTGACCCTAGAGGTCTCTATGGTAGGGCGCCCAGATTTTTTTTTTCGGTTTTTTTTTTTTTTTTTTTTTTTTTTTGCGGAATCTACTCTTGGCGCTAGACCATAGAGGTCTCTATGGTCGGGCGCGCAGGAAATTTTTTTTTTTTCGATTTTTTTTTTTTTTTTTTTGCAGAATCTACCCCTTTGGCGCTAGACCATAGAGGTCTCTATGGTCGGGCGCCCAGAATATTTTTTTTTTTTTTTTTTTTTCCTTTTTTTTTTTTTTTTTTGCAGCTAGACTGCTATCAGAATTCCGACGGAAAACGCGAAATTGACGAAGAAAATGGATCTAAAACCCGGAAAAACTCAGAAACAAAGATCAAGAAAGACCCTACGATGATGGGAATCAAAGGGGAACAACAAAGAGTTGATGGCAGATGTGGCGGAAGTGTATGGTGGCGGTGATATGGCGAGGACTGCAAGCGGAGATGGTGCGGCGGCGACGTGACTACTATGATCAGAACTCGAAACTCTAACGACTCTAGACGCTAAGACCAGACACGCGACACTACGATTGCAGACGAAGACTCAAAAAGCAAAAACTGAAAAGATCATGCAATGGCTTGGCAGGGGCTATGGGATGGATGATCTAATCTAACTTCTTTTTGTGGGGCTTTTTCTGGGTTATAGGTAAAACAAATATACACTAGGAAAACGTCAAATCTCACCGAGCAACCTGAAATCTGATACCACTTGATAGGGCAAAGGTGGCCGATCTTTCGATGAGACGAGGATAATTCGATTTGTTGGTGGAGTTCGTGTTTGACGATCCGACTACACGTGCAAAGCTCGTGCGCCAATGCAATCGCTAGGACAATCTCCGGGAGTTACTGATCTTGCGGGAGCACGATCAGCCTGACCAGCGAGGGTCTTAATTCCTACCTGAAATCGAGAACAAGTAAGAACTAATAATGCAATCAGAATATTGCGGATAAAGATGAAAGCTTGATTGATAATGGTGGGATTCCGAATAGTCGGTCTTGTTACGGGCGTTGGCCTCAAAAGAAGTACACGTAGTTGCAGCAATTGGCTAACTTTTAATCTAATCAAAATCCAAGTTCTAATGACGGCTACGGAGGGATATATATGGGGGAAGTCAAGGGATTTTCGTCCAACCAGCTAGGGTTGGCCAAAAACACCCCTAAATGGGCCTTCCTCCACTTATATGGCCTCTTAAAATCCCCTAAAATACCTAATCCGAAAATACATGGGCCTGGCCCATTAAATAAGGTGACGCAGCACCAATAATAACTCTTTGGACGAATTTTATGATGGAGTAACTTGTATAATTCATCCAAGCATCATTGCTTCACTATGGTGGCTTCAATGTTCCGAAATCCTCGCTTGCAACGCCATCCAGAATCCTTGCAGGTCTGCTGCCATCTCCATGCACGTTCCTAATCCAATGCTTGGTGTCCATGCTAGATCCATTCCTAAATAATATAAATACATTTGATTTAGGCAGCATCATATTCTCATATATATCAGGAAGGATTCCTAGTAACGAATGTACCTGAGATGTGGTTGTAGGAGTATTGGTTGTATCTATCATAGAGATGTCCTCATCACCACTCATATACCAAAGGGTAGTTTCTATCCAACATGAGCGAACATTTTCTCAAAACAATCCCTGCGTCTGTAGGTTAGAATAGTTCCCACTTTGCTAAGCGTCAGGAGAGTTGCAGGAAGGATGTCAAGTAGGCATTTGGTGTGGTCTAATCTCATTTTTCTATTATTTCTTACCCTACTCTTACCTGGTCTCAAGATCAAATATGGGAGATGATGCATACTTGTGTGATCATGCACACCATAATCATCAAGGGAGGCCAGAAGTCCCGAGTCAAACATGTTGGTCCCTATGAGTATGGAGGCTCAAAAGAAAGTCATCAACTGTGTGGACGGCTTGATCAAGTTGAACTTTAGTTTATTTGATTTTTTATTTGTTCCATTACAAATAATATTGTCAAACATATTTACTTATATGTTTAAATTCACTCTATGTTCAAATAATTGAAACGTTTAAAAAAAAATTGGAGACCGCGTTTGCGAACGAACTTGCCCTAAAAACGACATCACCAAGCGACGTTTCCATTCGATTGATTTGGCATTTTGTCGAATGCCGTTTTGAGGACGTGACTTTGAGATGCTTTAAAGATAGTGCGCTAGGAGATAATACACTTGGAGACTCAAAATTCAGACCTTGGTCGAATCCACCTTCGAACGAGAGCGAGGCCTTATGCTACTCATGCAGGGAGTTTTTTTTTAGGGAAACGCGTGCTCTTTATTGATCAATAAACATAATGTCATTACAGAGAGCCTCTCGGATACAATCCGGAGTAACACCACGCCACACAGCGCTAACTAAAGAAAAACACTCTCTAGCTAACCGATGAGCAGCAACGTTGAGCACACGAAGCACATGACGAAAACCACATGAAGTAAACCGTCTTGAGATAGCCTTAATATCTTCGATGACTATGCCGTATGGAGAACGATCAGTCACAGAAGATTTTATTCTTTGTATCACCGAAAGACAATCGGAAGCAATGATAATCTTCGAAAAACCCTCATCAAGAGCAAACAAGGCAGCCTTGCGGACGGCAAGAGCCTCCGCCAGTTCTGGTGTCACAACATTATCCAATCGCTCGCCACAAGCAGCGATACAATTACCAGTGTGGTCTCTTGCAACAATACCAGCCCCCATTTGCTTTGATGCCGAAAAGATAGCTGCATCAACATTCACCAGAACCGTACCTTCCGGCGGCGGAACCCATTTAGCACCAGAAGAGAGCTCACGCCTATGATTAGTAGCAGGTTTGTAAAGATGAACTAGGATCATTTCAATATATGCATTCACTTTGGCAGCCAAGGACGTAGGATGCAAAACACCTTCGCCCTCTCGAGCTTTGTTCCTTGCATCCCATGCAGGGAGTTTGTGCCCTCGAAAACAAACTAAAATTAGCTAAGTCAAACATGCGACCACCACTACAGGAATGGGGCGATATGCCGAAGGCCGGGAACCCTCGGCGTAGCCTGTTTTGGCCCTCGGCATAGGCTACACCGAGGGCCGCCCTCGGTATATCTCCTCTATGCCGAGGGCCGCCCTCGGTATATCTCCTCGGCGGCAACCTCCCTCGGGAGAGTCACCATTGCCGTCGGCGTAGCCCGGCCCTCGGCGTAGGACTCTACGCCGATGGTAAAACCATCGGCATACAAATTTTAAAAACTCAAATTTCTATTTTCAAAAAATAAATTCCAAAAAAAAATCGAAAAAAAATCATTTTTGGCTATGCCGATGGCAAAACCCTCAGAATATAGTTTTAAATTTTTTCAAATTTTAATTTATTTTACACCATTATTTTTTTTCTTTTTTTTTACTTATTTATCTTTCACCCAAGACACTTTTAACTCTAATTATACTTAATCTTAGATCAAATTACAATTATGGTTAAACTTCCCAGTCGGTCACCCATCATCACACTACTCCAGGCTTAGCACGCTTAACTTCTTGGTTCCATTCGAATGAGTTTCCATTACAGAATTCCTTGCTAATAATAATAGCATATCATCCCTATTAACCATTGGACCGTGATGTCACACCTATTTACTTTTGAATTCCAAATAATTACTTAATTTAAAAACAATGAATATATAAGTAATAATAATATTGAATTCAAATTCAAATAACAATAAAATGATTTTTTTGGTCTTTTTTCTATTTAATATGGAATAATTAATATCTTTAAATCAAAATTCTACAAATAATATGTCTAAATCGATCAGAAAAATGAGAGGAATCTAAATATAACATCCATATCGTCATTTGAACCTAAAAATTAGAGAAATCTAAATATGACGTCTAGTTTGTCATCTGGCTAAAACATCCCCCTCGGGATATGCGAAATGGCTGTACCGGGCGCGCTGGTGCACCGTTCGCCAACACGCTAAACGGACAAAAATTAGCATATAAAGTGATGTGTTATAGACCTAAAAACATTTTTCGCGGAATTTATTGAGCGAAGGAAAGTGTACCCCTAGTTCAAATTCGGTCAGTTTCCAGCGGATTCTACGGCACACCGCAGAAAGCCGCAGGGATTCCCAGATACCTAACGCGCACATATGGAATGTGATATGTGGTCCGGAGGCGGTGTCCTACCACTACGCGGAGGTCTTGCGCAATACTAAAATGCGTCCCATGTAGCTGCTTAAAAAAAACCCGTTATGACACCCTGAAAATGAAAAAACCATCGCCCATGGGTCGGATTGGAAATCCGCTCACGGGGCCTTGCTTCCCATCCCAGGGACCACACATGTGCCAAATATGGCCTCGTTCCGATAAACTACGAGGTGTCACCGGCCGTTTCCTACTCATTTGCCCTAAAAGCCATAGAACTCCGGACGTGATAGTCCTATTTGTGAAGGGTTTTCCAAAATAATTACCGTATCCTAATTCTGAATTTTGGAGTGGTTACTAGGACACATAAAATGATGCCATGCGGCTCCGCGGGATTTTTGGACTTTGTTTAAATTGCCATCTGGCCAAAATAGCCCCCTCGGGAGATGCGAAATGGCCGTATCGGGCGCGCTGGTGCACCCGTTCACCATCGCGCTAAACAAAAAAAAATTGCACATAAAGTGATGTGTCGTAGACCAAAAAATATTTTTCCCGGAATTTATTGAGTGACGGAAAGTGTACCCCTAGTTCAAATCCGGTCAGTTTCCAGCGGATTCGGCGGGACACCGCAGAAAGCCACAGGGATTCACAGATACCTAGCGCGCACATATGACATTTGATATGTGGTCCGGAGGCGGTATCCTACCACTATGTATAGGTCTTGTGCAATACTAAAATGTGCCCCATGTAGCTGCTTCACAAAAAGAACTCGTTTTGACACCCCGAAAATGAAAAAACCACCGCCCATGGGTTGGATTGGAAATCCGCTCCCGGGGCCTTGCTTCCCATCCCAGGGACCACACATGTGCCAAATATGGCCTCGTTCCGACAAACTATGAGATATCACCGGCCGTTTCCTACTCATTTTCCCTAAAAGCCATAGAACTCCGGACGTGATACCCTATTTGTGAAGGCTTTTCCAAAATAATTGCCGTATCCTAATTCCGACTTTTGGAGTGGTTACTAGGAAACATAAAATGATGCCATGCGGCTCCGCGGGATTTTTTTTGACTTCGTTTAATTTGTCATTTGGCCAAAACGGGCCCCAAAGGAGATGCGGTATGGCCGTACCGGGCGCGCTGGTGCACCCGTTCACCATCGCGCTAAACAGAAAAAAATAGCACATAAAGTGATGTGTCGTAGATCTAAAATCATTTTTCCCGGAATTTATTGAGCGACGGAAAGTGTGCCCCTAAATCCGGTCAGTTTCCAGCAGATTCGGGCGGACACCGCAGGAAGTCGCATGGATTTTCAGATAGCTAGCGTGCACATATGACATGTGATATGTGGTGCCAAGGCGGTGTCCTACCACTACGCGGAGGTCTCGCGCAATAATAAAGTGAGCCCCATGTAGCAGCTTGACACACAAAAAAACCGTTCTGGTACCCCGAAAATGAAAAAACCATCCCCCATGGGTCGGATTGGAAATCCGCTCCTTGGGCCTTGCTTCCCATCCTAGGGACCCCACACGTGCCAAATATGGCCTCGTTCCGACAAACTATGCGGTGTCACGGGCCGTTTCCTACTCATTTCCCCTAAGAGTCATAAAACTCCATACTTGATAGCCCTGTTTGTGAAGGGTTTTTCAAAATAATTGCGGTATCCTTATTCCGACTTTTGGAGTGATTACTAGAACACATAAAATGACGGCATGCGGCTCCACGGAACTTTTTGACTTCGTTTAAATTGCCATCTGGACAAAACGGGAACCCGAGGACATATAAGAAACTGTTTGAATTGTTAGTATGTTAACATGGTACTGTACATGATTTAAATATGGATGATTTTGTTATAAACGGATAGAGGATGTTTTTCTGAACATTGTGATACCTTATACGCATTTTTTGACATCATATGATATCATATGAATTAGTTATGATTTTTGTAAAATTAGAAAATTTTGAAAAATAGGCTACGCCGAGGGTGGCCGTCGGCGTAACCCTGTCTACGCCTAGGACCAAACATATGATGATGGCTTCCCTCGGTGTAGACCTCGCTACGCCAACAGCAACTCTACGCCGAGGGTGAAACTGCAGGCTGGCCTGGCCGGATCACACACCGACGGTCCCAACTTTTGCCATCAATGTATGGCTGGTCCTCGACGTAGCCTCCCATTCCTGCACCCAAATTTAGCTTCCTGCAGGGAGTTTGTGCCCCAAAAGATAAGCTAAAACTAGCTAAGCCAGACATTCAACCTGGTTTGGTGTCACGTGCGTACGATTGGCCGGCCAGAGTTTACGGCAGTGGATGCAGATCCATATATAGCAGCGTCCATACGTGGCGGCACGTGCTGGCTCGCCCTCACGTATATATTTACTATATCCGTGAATGGAACATCTATCCATGGCGACCCATCCATCGACCGACCGACGACCATGGCGACCCTCTTCCGCACTATCTCCATCGTCCCCATCCTCCTTAGCGCCGTCGCCTTCATTGTCGTGAGCGGGGGAAGCGACGCCAAGGCAAAATGCGAGTTCGAGAGCTTTACTCGTAGCACGTTTTGACGCTCACCGCATTTGTGATGTCGTCGCTTCTGCCGCCAGCGATGATGAAGGAGGCGAACTAAGGAGGATGCCGATGATGGAGCTCTTGGGGTTAGACATGTTGGCGTACTTCTGCCGCGCTGGGAATGGCGATCGAGCCCTTCGGAAATCCCAAAATCTCATATGCCAATGCACACGACCTAGTTGAGCCAGCGGTAATCTTGGACATGCAAAGGCACAAACATGTCTAACACAATTTCCCTCCGCTTCAATCACAAAAAAGGCCTTATTGGCTAGCACATGGGGCGGTGCGGTAGCGCCTACTAGAGTTCGAACCTCTCTTCTCTCTTAAGAAAGTATAATAAAGCAAAGTTAGAAACATAAATTCAATTCGGCACATGAGAGCATATGCTTCTGCCACCGGAAAAACATTTTGAAATGTTAAAAAAAATCGAACAAAAATTTCCACGCTTACGTATCGACATTCTACGTACGTACATCAAGTTTTGCAAAAAACCAACATTTTTTTATGACTTGTGTGAAAAAAACAAAAAAATGTCACGAATACTACCTCTGTTTTGCACCAAAATTTGTCTTTTTTACACACGACAATAGAAATGTTGGTTTTCCGTGAAACCACTTTGTGAACTTGTAGAACTTTGAGATGCACCTATTAAATTTTATGTTCGAACTTTTCAACATTTTAAAAGTGTATTTAAAATAAAATTTAAAAACCGGGAGCATATGCTCCCGGGTGCCAAAACACCACTCCCAGAAGCTATACAAATTTAATATTATATTTATACTTAGTCGAAGGAATGACAATATGAGAGAGAAGAAAAGTGGACTCTAATTCAAGATACAACTTTAGCACGTGCTTTTACGCACTTTATAAGAGTGAAAGGTAAAATATATTAATAAAATAGTACATTTTTATAATCAACTATTATACATGGTATTTATAGATGACATATCATCTTTCTTATAGCCAAGAGGCTATACTATTAAACTTGCTCTTAGTAAAATGATATTAGGTTTCTCCCAGGAGTGGTGTTTTGTAACATGGGAGCATATGCTTCCTTTATTTTGAAAATTCATCTTACACACATTTTGAATTTCAAAAAAATTGAAAAGAAAAATTCGCACGTACGTCTTCACGTGCTACGCGCTCACAAAGTTGTTTCATAAAAAATGGACTTGTCATGTGACGTGTGTAAAAAAGATAAAACCCGGTGCTAAAAATAATGCTTTTTACAAGATAATTTTTCTCTTTTTTACATAGACCATAAAAAATATTGATTTTTCGTGAAACTTGACGAATGCACATATACTATGAAGATGTACATGTAGAATATTTTGTCAAAAAAATTCGACAACTCAAAATATAATTTTTTGATATAGCGAGCATAGGCGCCCGGGAGCCGAATTGAATTTCCGATTTCTCCCTCGATCTAGTTTTATATATGTTGTAACGCCACTAGCATACTCTATGGTACAGAAAAAGTTGCGGCAAATCCAACCTCGCCGACGTTTGCTGCTTCCTCCCTTGTGCCAATACGAATATGTTAAATGGAGGCTGACAGGTGCAACCGCGAGGACCGAAAGAAGAAGGGGTCGAGAGATCTCTAAGGGTGCCGGCAAAACAAGCGAGCAACTTGGAGAAGCTCATGGCGGTCCCTGCTGGCCGTGATCGTTCCCCGTGCCGTGATTTTTTTCATATTCTAGCGTGTTGCTTACATAAGGTGTCAAGTGGAATCTCGTCAAAGTCTCACTTCTAGTGTATTTTATTATTCCACTAAAAGAAGGTTTATTTAATTATTTCTAGTTCAAATTTGGGGTTCAAATCACAAAATAAACTATAAGCATGATTTTGGTGGAATTCCAATTGCCTCTGTCATTGACATTCCAGCGCTGTCATTATCCATCCATTGCATCCGCGTAAATTGATGGATTTGCTAATCACTAATGACCATTAAAGAGACCACATGACAGAGAAATGGGCATCCAAGGCCACTTCACAGAATCTGATCATCCACAATCAGTAAATGAGCTGTTTTCTGACACTTACAACCGCGGAAAGTAACACTACTCCAATATACTCCCTCCGGTTTTTTTAGTTGACTCAAATTTAGTATAAAGTTATACTAAATCCGAGTCAATTAAAAGAGACCGGAGGGAATATGTAACAATTAAAACAGAATTGGGCCAAAGTATTATAAACAGAACATGGTGCAAATTCTGAAACTGCTGACTGTAAATAACTGCTAGCAGATATAAACAGGATCAAACTACAGGTGCGTTCCTCAAATCAAGCCATTGAGTGTTACATTAGTGAGAAGCGAAAGTAAAAAAGTTCAAGGGATGGTGCAGCAAAATAGCGCCATGAAATTCCGGCGAACTTAAAGAGCAAGGAGACAGGAAGGGGTTCTATGATTGTATCTGTCGACACTGATCGATTGAGCTACAAAACTGGGATTCACTTTGATGCTCTTCTACTGCTATGTTTCTAGCTGACACTGTCCAAAGCTAGCTAGCTTTTACACCTTATCAACCATCTCTAATCACCAATTGCTAAAGAAAAACATCTTCGAGTTACTACAACCTTCATATAAACAAAAACTTATCAGTTACACATAGTAATTGATGAACTTTTCCTCTACATACAGCAGGTGCCACCATGAACTCTAGACGAACCTGCAATGGCAGAAACATGCTGAATTAGCAAAAAACACACACTACAAACTCCTTTTCATCAGTGCAAAGCAGTTAAACAATTCAGCAAACGATACACAGATTTGTCGCTGGCGAGCACTTGAGATTCGAAAAAAAACAAAATGGTTTTATCAACAAAATGGTCATTAATAAATTTTATCTGTAATGTTCCATTTCCCAAGTAAATACTCAAGCCACAGAATTTACCAAATAGTTGAAAACTGGACTTCAGACCCTCGACTACCGCCTCGGTTCAACTCATGTAATGAACGACAATACCGTTTAGCATGTGCGCGATCAATTACCAAAACTGTTCTTACCCCAAGACTGGCTCTGTGGGAAGTTTTTTGTAGCGTGCCTGCCAAATCATCACGTTTCCCACCTCATCCCCTACAAAGCAGCATACCAACATGCCAGGAAACGCTGGGAAAAAAATATAACACTCTCTCGTCCTCAAACACTCTGTTATGGAGCTGCTAGAGGGATGGCACGAGAGGGCCGGCTGGGGGCCTTACCCACGGCCGGTGGCAAGAGGGAAGGGATTTCCTTCTTAATTCTTACTTGATTAGATTGATACGTCTCCTCTCCTTATATAGAGAGGTTTACTTGACCCCTAAGCAAGCGACCCTTATCTCTAATTAACCCTAAGACTAATGGGCTATAACCAGGCCCATGACGTACTCTAACACTACACCTCACCTGGACATGCAGCTCATCCTTGAGCTGCAACCTAAACAAACCATGACTCGACGCAACACAAACCTAACACCTAAAAACGAGCCTTTTACATCTCGGCTTATTTTATTACTCTCAACCTGAAATGGACTGGGACGCTTTATTGTTGACCCCTGAACATAAAGTGGGCACCATCCGCCCGTCGGACATGCACCTGTACAGCCACCTGGATCCCATGGAAACCAGCAGAACAAAAGGAGCCCGCGCGGCGGCCGGCGGCGGAATGCAGTGGTGCTACGCGGTGCGCTCCTGTCGGTGACACCATGCCTTCTCCCCGCCGGATGACTGTCGACGTCGCAGACTTTGAGGTCGCTGCCCGCGGGAGAAACAACATGTCAGCCGCCCATGGGGGAAACCGCACGCCCAAGATCCCCGACGCAGCGGACGAGATCGAGGTCCGTTGCGCAACGAAGCGCAACTTGGAGGAGTTGTAGCTGCAGATCACGCATCTCCCGCACACGCCGACGCACTAGGAGGCCACGCGCAGCAGCCTGCAGCCTCACCGCCGCCGACACGTGGTGGATAGCGATCCAAGCCGGAAGCGGTGACGGCGACGGAGGGAAACGGACCAGGTGGAAGGGCATCCCGGGCGGTGTCGATGTAGAGCCCGGGGCTAAGGTCGCTCCCACACCGCCGAAAGGCAGGGACGGCGTCGGTGGCGGCAGCAGCTGCTGCTGTTGCAGCTGCCCACCGAACGACAGGGACAGCGTCGGTGAGGACAGCAGCTGCAGCGGCGGCGTTGTTGGCGGCCGCAGCTGCTGCTGTTGTTGCTGTAGCGTCCCGGTGGGGAAGAAGGCGGCCGACTGCTGGAGAAGAGGGACCCCCGGCGCCAAGGTAGGGCCCGGCCCGGAGATGGTGGACAGCGGCAGCGGGGACTACAGCAGCCCGGCGTCGGGTGGTGGCGACGACAGCAGCAGCGTCGGCTGTAGCGGCCCGGCGATCGCGGCAGAGGCCGCCTGGTGCGTCGGTTGCCACGGCAGCAGCGCCGCCGGCGGCGGCGGCCTGTAGGACCGGCCAGGAAGAGGCGGATCTCCTGGACAGCAGTGGTGAGATCGCGGAGGGCTGCGGAGATCTCCGCCGGGGAGAGAACGGCGGGGACGTCGGAGTGCGGCGGCGGCAGGTGGGAAGAACTCGGTGGAGGGCTGGGCATGATCGAACGAGAGCTATCTGATACCAAGTGTTATGATGCTGCTAGAGGGATGGCACGAGAGGGCCGGCCGGGGCCTTGCCCACGGCCGGTGGCAAGAGGGAAGGGATTTCCTTCTTAATTCTTGCTTGATTAGATTGATACGTCTCCTCTCCTTATATAGAGAGGTTTACTTGACCCCTAAGCAAGCAACCCTTATCTCTAATTAACCCTAAGACTAATGGGCTATAACCAGGCCCATGACGTACTCTAACACACTCACTATCACCTCCCCAGACAGTGCCAATGCCCAAGTCTTGCCCCTCCACCCACCGCTAGCCACAGATCTCGCCCTCTCAGAACTCCCTTCCATCGGCATGATCCCGCACTTCAAAGCAGTTAATTATTTCATCAGAAGAAAATGTGGAGCAAGAAAAAAAAAGATGTGTGCCAGCGATATCAATCAATTTTCTTCGTACAAAAGCCAGCTAGCACCATTAAGAAATGCTAAATGCTATCTGCAATGTTCCATACCTCTAAAACAGCATTAGAATTGGGTTGAAAACTAAACGGAAATAGTTCAGCGACCCAATGTAGACTTCCTCCTTTTATTTTTTTATATGGAAGTAAATAATACTTAGATGTTTGAGTCGATGTGAAGCTTAGCTTTCTGTACAGTAATCGTTCTAAACATCGTTGAGGAATTCCATTTCACGATTTGAGATGTCATTTTCCAGCAGGAATGACGAATTTGAAATTGAACATGGCATATTCCAAACTTGATTGATCAAGGAAAGAGGTTATCTGATTGGAGAAAATGCAGGGCAAAAGACAAGATATACCTGCTATACATTTTGCAGATAAATGACTTCCTTCATCTACAGAAGAGCTTCACATGTTGCCTTGTTGTGTCCTGCTTGCTTGCACCTGCTACATAGCCGTATAAGAGTGGTTTCCTTGTTGGGGTTAAATCTCTTCCTTCTCGGTTTATCTGACATTCGTGGCCTGGGAGGTGGGATCACTGCCGCAGCACTAAAATCAAAGGTATCCATGTCAGGAATCGGAACAATTGTTTCTGAGTATGTCAAATGGTAGCTCTCTATTCTGAAAAACTTTGAGCAGTAGTCGTAGAAAGATCGCCCAATCCTGTTAAACACGGCAACAGCATGCATACAAGGGAGGCCAGAAAGCTGCCACCTCCGACAGGTGCATTCCCAGTTTGCAAGATTAACAACAAAAATACCGCCACCACGCACTTCAAATACGGTCTCAGAAGAACATAGCACAGTCAGCTTACCGGCCTTCGACATCTCATCCTGAGCTTTGTAATCCACGGAAGGTGTTAAAGGCCCTTCCCATGACTTGCAGGCTTCACGCCTCGCTTCTATTGTCTCCATTATTTTTATTCTAAGAGCATCTACCATCAGCACCATGGATGCCTCTTTCTTCGTGGGTATCCAGTTATTGAACACATCAACAATGTTTGAGGAGAAATGATCATACCGACAGCCTCTGAAGAGAGCATCCGACCAATGCTCTGGCTTACTCGCAATGATCCAGTCTGCAGCTTCAGTCGATATATTCCTTATGCTCTCAATTGATGCATTAAAATCATCAATGTTGCATGCTTGCGCCGCACGGGTAAAATCCTCAACCATCGCATCTCTAATCTGTTGCGACCATGGTCCCTTCTTCAGTTCTCCTTTGAATTCTTCCATGATGTGATGCAAACAGAAGGCGTGGTGGCTACCTTCAAACGCATGTGGGACAGCAGCATCCAGACCCTTTTGTCCATTGGACAAGAATGTCATAGCATTTAATGGGTAGTTATGATATTGGAGAGTAGCCCTCAGCTTCATCAAGAACCAAACCCAGTTCTCGTAATTTTCATCTTCAACCACACTAAAAGCTACTGGAAAGACACCATCATCTGCATCAACTGAGGCGGCAACCAGCAACCTGTACTCATTTGTAGCTTTGAGCGGAACCTTGTCAAGAAAAAGGAGGGGTCTGCACCCATTTGCAAAGCCATGCAAAGAAGCATGGAATGCAACGAAAAAACGGCGGTTATGAGACAACTCTGACAAGTCGAGTATACTTGCAGGGTCGGCCTGCAAAAGCCTTTCCTGATACCATGGCAAATGGGTGCATGTCTCCGTCCTACTATGATACATCTCCTTCTGCGCCACTTCTCTACCTCGCCAAACCTGTGAATAGGTCAGCCGAACTCCATATTCTTCATATATTTCCTTCACGAGGTCCTTTGGTTTGAGCAATGAGTTCTCATTCAGTTTCTCCTTAATGATGGTAGTCAGCCACTGCCTTGTCGCTCGCCGCTGACCCTCTCCACCTTCTCCTCCACATGTATGCTCCTCAGTCATTTTCTTGATAACAAATTTCTTGTTACGGGAGGACTCAGACGCATGCAATCGCCAGGTGCAGCCATCCCCAACACACTTTACAGTGACGCGGGTGGTTTCATTCTTAATAAATCGGTACACAAATCCTTTCCCGATGGCATACTTGCACAACTGAGCTCGAAAATCCTTCACGTTGTCAAATTCTTGACCAACACCTTTGATAATGTCATCCCAAAACAAAGTAGGATTATTGGTAAGTTCCTGTGGAGGATCTATTATGATCTCAGAACCATCATATGCATTGATTCCATCATCAAAAAATCCAATTGGTTCCCTGCAAAAGCCATGCTTAGAATCTGTGAAACTTAACGTTTTTACAATGATCTGTGAAACTTAACCTTTTTACAAATTTCAAGGAGTACAGAAGACATAAATTGAGTACATAATCACCTTTGTGTGCTATCAACAAGAGCAAGCTTCTCTTGATTCAGAGCATCTGGAGCAGAGGAAACAGCTCCAGCTGTGGTGGCAAATGCAGCATCATGGCCAAACTCCAGTTGAAAATCCCTAGTTTCACCAAGGAAAATAGATATTATATATTTGGAGGAAAATAGATATTATATATTTGAAAATCCCTAGTTTCACCAAGCAAAGGGACAGTAATAAAGTAGTGAAGGTGCCTATAAAGTAGCCATATTATGTGGACCATGAATCCATGGCTTAACTAATTCTTCAGTTGCATGGTCTGTTTCCTAACAAAACTGATGTTACAATCCAAAGTACAGGTAAGATTTAAATCCTTGAACATTCAGTAAACATGTATAAGAATTGAAAATGCATGGCATTAATGGCAGAACTAAAAACGCCAGCAAATAAGGTATGTAGACAATTTTATATGCTAACCACGAAGTTGAAACAAACTGCTCCTCTTGAAGTTGGCATATATGTAACATGCAGAAAGGCTACATTGAGTAACGAATTAGGGGCTCTATATTTGCTTTTTTATGTTTTGAAGGTAGGGTAGTTTAAGGTACATCTCACAGTAGGTAGTAGCTCACGGTACGATAGATATGCAAAGATGTAGCAACTATAGAAAGTTGGTTGCGTACTCGTTGAAATCATTTAAAGTAACCACCGGTCTAGATTCATTGGCATTATCATTTAAGGTAGTCACTGGTCTTGGTTGATTGACATCACTGGTATCAGCTTGAACTACATCACCAGTAGCATTGACGGTCTTCTTATTACTTTTGGATAACCTGGAGAGAGGGGGGGAGCATTGACTGTAATGTGAAAGAGTAATAACAAAAAGAAAACCGGCAAAGTACCACCTACTTGTTTTTGGAAGCTGTCCTTTTCCTTTTGTCACCTACTGGAGCTTTAACAGTGGAAGTTCCAGTGTACGTTACGATACTCCTAGTTGCCCAGTATAAGAAACATATCCATCAAATCAGGAGATGCTTGATTATAGTTCTTCTACAGAACTACAAAAGCCTACACAAAAAGGTGGAACAAGACATACCTGTTCTCCACCCTACTTATCAAGAAAACGTCTGCCTGTGCAGCACTAGCAGTAAAATCAACCATCCGTTGCAAATCTCTATCACATGAGATTGTGATGAGCGTTCTGTTATTGTTCGGAAGAAAGTACTTGAACGACATATCAGCGACATCAACATGGAATACATTGGACACCTCATCCTTGAAGCTGTCAAGCGACATCTCACGGGAGACATCAACAGCATGCGCTTCACCTCCATTGTAGATCAAGTTCCCGTTGGGACCAGAAGTGAACTCCCCACCATGTTGGCAAATAGCTACCACAATACCACCCTCTGTCATGCTTTCTGAATTTTTCTGCGATGGCACTGCATTTTAGAAGAAAAAACTTACATTCTAGTAATGGAAAATATTCCATAAAGCTCCTCCTTCAAATATTTGACTATGTGCGGATGTAGCTCATTTTCACTTAATTGGGAATATATTCACAAGGATTCAAACAAGGATCCAACATTGCGGATCAAAAACAATACGAATTCTAGAAGACTAAGCTGAGGATGAAGGTTTGCACCCACAATTCATCAATTGTAAGACAGGTATACAAGGAAATACACACAAATAACAGACTGAACCAGCTCTGATCTTTCTCCCTATAACTTACTAGAAATAAGGCCAGTTCTGTCTGAGCCACATCATTCAATTCCGTGTTTTGATCTCCGGAATGTGAACCCTCCAAAAAGTCTACACTCCTGATTGCATGATGATGCATTTTCTAATCTAGTGTGATTTTATCTTACCCCGTCGAGAACATTTTGGTCACACTAAGACAAGGACGAGATATAAGTTGCCACACATGATCCAGAAGTCCTGCAACACCAAATCATCATAGCTTGACAAGAGCAACACAGAATGGGGTAAACTTGGTAGCTCGACGAAAACATCGCAGGTTCACATCAACCAACACCTACCAAACACAACAAATTCATTGAAGAATTCTACTGGAAAGAGAGGAGTGGAAGAAGTATGCCAGCCCCTTCCAAGTTTTCACGGGAGTTCAAGATTAGTAAAATTTAAGGTCATGAAGTTGGTGGTAGATCGAGTGCTAACTAAAACCTCAGTTGCAGTAGGTTGAGAGTGAAACAGTAGCTCTGAATCGGTCTCTCTGGCGTCAGAGACTAACACTGCAAAGCAAGGCTAGAAGAAGAGTATCTCTCCTCCTACTCTGCTCCACCAATTATCCTTCACCGGCGCCGCCGCGGCCGGCTACCACCAGAATAGTTGCATTCCCTGGTCTACCATCTACTCCACCGATTCCCGAGTGGGGAACATCGGCTCGCCGCCGCGGCCGGCCGTTGGAAGTCTCTCTCTGTCTTCCTAATCGCCGGGGCCGCGACGATAATACCAGATAATTGCAAGGTAGGAACTTGCAAATGAAAAGAATCATTTTTGCGCAAGAATCCCCTGCAACTTGCGCAAATCGCACCCCTTGGATCCAATCCCAAAAACAAATCCACCATAAACAGAGAGAAGACCATCAAGCAAGCGAGCTGGGCCTGTATTAGATTCGACGCAAGGGAGGAAGAATGCTCTGACCTGAGATCAGGGAGGACGCCGCCGCCGGCGCGGGGAAGGGGATGGAGAGGGGATTAGGGCTCGGGGGTAGTTTGGAAATTTCACGGGGTTGTTTCCGCAAAGGACAGGGGAGAGAATATGGATCTGGGGACGAGGTGGTGGATGGGAAAAAACAGGACGGGACTGGGCCTTTCTACAATTACCTTGGGGTAGGAGGAGAAAAAAGCCCACGACGACGATGAAAATAAAGAACGATTTCTTTTTCATTTCTGTGGAGAATTGCTGAACAAACGGAGGGCCCGTTGGGAAATCCGTATTTCGGAGAAGCCCTCCAAAAAATATATTCCCCATTTAAAAAAAAGATATACTAGAAGATTTATCTAAATTTAGATGTACTACACAATAAAAAGTATTTAGATACACTAAAATTTAGACAAACTTGTGATATTATTTCATGAACAGAGGTGAATCCAATTTTTTTCTTTCTTTTATTCATTTGCTATTCTCGGAATCTGTATACAAATAGGACTGGGGATCAATTTATAAACAGAAGGTTTTTGAAAACTTAGTGATCCAAAACTGATCATGGAACTAAAGTGATTTGGATAGTGTAATAATCATGGAACTAAGGAGATTTTTACCAACGCTCTTGGGGCAACAAATTTGAATCCTATTGCTAAAAAAAAGTTTTCTTAGGAAGTGAGGTAAGGTACACCAATGTTTTTGGAGATGCTCCTGTAGGGTTCCGTCGCAGAAAACAAAAATAATTCTTAGATAGAATAATATAGCCAAGATCTATTCTATGGAGATGCAAAGTAAAGAGGGATTCGGTGTTCATACCCTTGAAGACCAAAAAGCTTAACGTTCACGATGAACGTTTGTTGATGAAGTTGTACGTCGACTCCAACCTCAAGGTCATGAAGATGTCCAACGATGAAGCGCTCCAAGTGTCGCGCCTCCGCAGTTATACACACATATGGTGTATAGACGTCTCTCGGGCTTCGGTCTAGCAAAGCAGCGAAAGTAGAAGATCGGACCGATATTCCAGCAGCATGATGACGTGCGGGTGGTGGAGAATACCCCAACCTACATACGTTTTAAAACTTGGGAACACACGTGAGAGAGAGAGAACTCAATGAGATCAATGAGGAGAGTCCCAATAGGCCCGTTATATAGGGGGATGGGATAGCATAAGGGGCACCAAGGCACAGCTACCGCCCATCCATATGCCGCCGGCCCCCTAGGGCTAGGATTTTGGGCGGCTGGCCCACCCTTTCTCCTAGGGTTTCGGCCATCCCCCTTTACTGTGCTGCCCAATGGTGGCCCAATTAGGGGGTTTCCCTATTTTTCATTTATATTTAATTATTTAATTCATATAATTAAATAATCAATATATATGTGAATGTCCGAACAATTCATTGACCCTAAAACTTATTTCGATTCCTCTTCCTATTCTCATACAATACCGAATCTATCTCAAAGCGTCTTATACCCGTAAGTGTGCCACCCTACGGTTTCGGGTATGCGTAGACACGATCAAGAGGAATCTCAGATCAATGACCACCAAGGGTTCTAGAAAACCATATCGGTCACTACGCAAGGACGAATTAAGTTTATCGTTTGAACCTCAACCGTCAAGTCATATTCCTTTTTTTATGCGATACCTAGTTTGTCCGAGACTTGATCTTCGGTATCTACCATACCTTTGCTCTATCTCATTACTGACAAAACATAATTCAACTCGTCATCGGGATATCATATCCTTGTGACCTAGTCACTTGCTTGCAAGCGATGTTGATATGATATTACCGAACGGGCCCTTTGGTATCTTTCCATCACAGGATGTACAAATCTCACTATTGACTCATACGCCTCAACCTACTCCATTGGAATACCTGAGCAACAGCTTTATGACTACCTTGTTACGGTGTAACGTTTGATGATGTCAAAGCAGCCGCCAGTGATAGTGATTAAATATAGTCTAACAGTCTAAGTGTTGGAGATATCCCCGAGAGGCAATAATAAATTGGTTATTGTTATATCTTAGTGTTCATGATAAATGTTTACACCCCATGCTATAATTGTATTAACCGGAAACATTAATACATGTGTGTTGTGTAAACAACCGCAGTCCCTAGTAAGCCTCTCATTTAACTAGCTTGTTGATTAATAGATGATCATGGTTTCCTGATCATGAACATTGGATGTTATTAGTAACAAGATCATATCATTAGGTGAATGATGTGATGGACACACACCCATAGTAAGCATAGCATAACGATCAAGTCATTAAGTTCAACTTGCTATAAGCTTTTAGATACATAGTAACCTAGTCCTTCGACCATGAGATCATGTAAATCACTTATACCGGAAGGATACTTTGATTACATCAAACGCCACTGCGTAAATGGGTGGTTATAAAGGTGGGATTAAGTATTCGGAAAGTATGAGTTGAGGCATATGGATCAAGAGTGGGATTTGTCCATCCCGATGATGGATAGATATACTCGGGCCCTCTCGGTGGAATGTCATCCGATTAGCTTGCAAGCATGTGAATAGTTCACAAGAGATGATATGCCACGGTACGAGTAAAGAGTACTTGTCGGAGACGAGGTTGAACGAGGTATAGAGATACCGATGATCAAACCTCGGACAAGTAAAATATCGCGAGACAAAGGGAATCGGTTTTGTATGTAAATGGTTCAATCGATCACTAAGTTATCGTTGAATATGTGGGAGCCATTATGGTTCTCCAGATCCCGCTATTGGTTATTGGTCAGAGAAGAGTCTCGACCATGTCTGCATAGTTCACGAACCGTAGGGTGACACACGTAAGGTTTGATGTCGTTTTAAGTAGATATGGAATATGGAATGGAGTTCGAAGTTTTGTTCGGAGTCTTGGATGGGATCCAGGACATCACGAGGAGGTCCGGAATTGTCCGGAGAATAAGATTCATATATAGGAAGTCACTTTCCAAGTTTGGAAATGATCCGGTGCATTTATGGAAGGCGCTAGAATGTTCTAGAACCTTCCGGATGAAATCACCATGGAAGGTGGAGTCTCGGTTGGACTCCACCAAACCCAACCAGCCAACCAAGTGGGAGGGTGGAGTCCATGGAGGACTCCACCTCCTTGGCCGGCCAAAGAAAGGGGGAAGGGGAGAGTCCCTGTCCCTCTAGATTTCGTCCATAAGGCAGTTTTTGAATTGGGGTCTTATTCGAAGACTGTGGACAAACCCTTGGGGTTCCACCTATATAATGAGGAGGAGAGGGAGGGGAAGCCTTGTACTTGGCCGCACCACCATAGGGGGCCCCTGGCCGGCGCCCCTACCCCCTCTCTCCCAAACCCTAGCACACCTCCCTCCTCATACACCTCCCGTAGCGCTTAGGCGAAGCCCTGCCGGAGTTCTCCACCATGATAACGCGTGAAGCACACGTCCGTTGGGAACCCCAAGTGGAAGGTGTTATGCGTATAGCAGCAAGTTTCCCTCAGTATGAAACCAAGGTTGTCGAACTAGTAGGAGATGAAGGCCACGTGAAGGTTGTTGGTGAAGGAGTGTAGTGCGGAGCAACACCAGGGATTCCGACGCCAAAGTTGAACCTGCACAACACAACCAAAATACTTTGTCCCAACTTAACAGTGAGGTTGTCAATCTCACCGGCTTGCTGTAAACAAAGGATTAAACGTATGGTGTCGAGAATGATGTTTGTTTGCAATGAGCAACAGAGAACAATGATTGTAGTAGATTGTATTCAGATGTAAAAGAATGGACCGGGGTCCACAGTTCACTAGTGGTGTCTCTCCAATAAGATAAATAGCATGTTGGGTGAACAAATTACAGTTGGGCAATTGACAAATAGAGAGGGCATAACAATGCACATACATATCATGATGACTACTATGAGATTTACTTAGGGCATTACGACAAAATACATAGACCGCTATCCAAAGCATGCATCTATGCCTAAAAAGTCCACCTTCGGGTTAGCATCCGCACCCTTCCAAGCATTAAGTTGCAAACAACAGACAATTGCATTAAGTATGGTGCGTAATGTAATCAACACAAATATCCTTAGACAAAGCATTGATGTTTTATCCCTAGTGGCAACAAGACATCCACAACCTTAGAACTTTCCGTCACTCGTCCTGCATTCAATGGAGGCATGAACCCACTATCGAGCATAAATACTCCCTCTTGGAGTCACAAGTATCAACTTGGCCGAGCCTCTACTAGCAACGGAGAGCATGCAAGATCATAAACAACACATATATGATAGATCAATAATCAACTTGACATAGTATTCCATATTCATTGGATCCCAACAAACACAACATGTAGCATTACAAATAGATGATCTTGATCATGATAGGCAGCTCACAAGATCTAACATGATAGCACAATGAGGAGAAGACAACCATCTAGCAACTGCTATGGACCCATAGTCCAAGGATGAACTACTCACGCATCAGACCGGAGGCGATCATGGTGATGTAGAGTCCTCCGGGTGATGATTCCCCTCTCCGGCAGGGTGTGATACGTCTCAAACGTATCTATAATTTCTTATGTTCCATGCTACTTTTATGATGATACTCACATGTTTTATACACATTATATGTCATTATTATGCATTTTCCGGCACTAACCTATTGACGAGATGTCGAAGAGCCGATTGCCGTTGTTCTCGCTATTTTTGGTTTCAGAAATCCTACAAAGGAAATATTCTCGGAATTGGACGAAATCAACGCCCAGGGTCTTATTTTTCCACGAAGCTTCCAGAAGACCGAAAGGATAACGAAGTGGGGCCACGAGGTGGTGACACGCTAAGGCGGCGCGGCCAAGGAGGGTCCCGCACCGCCCTAGTGTGTTGGCCCCTCGTGACGCCCCTAAACCAACCCTTCCGCCTACTTAAAGCCTTCATCGCGAAACCCCCAGTACCGAGAGCCACGATACAGAAAACCTTACTGAGACGCCGCCGCCGCCAATCCCATCTCGGGGGATTCAGGAGATCGCCTCCGGAACCCTGCCGGAGAGGGGAATCATCTCCCGGAGGTATCTTCATCGCCATGATCGCCTCCGGATCGATGTGTGAGTAGTTCACCCTCGGACTATGGGTCCAAAGCGATAGCTAGATGGTTGTCTTCTCCTCATTGTGCTATCATGTTAGATCTTGTGAGCTGCCTATCATGATCAAGATCATCTATTTGTAATGCTACATGTTGTGTTTGTTGGGATCCGATGAATATTGAATACTATGTCAAGTTGATTATCAATCTATCTTATATGTTGTTTATGTTCTTGCATGCTCTCCGTTGCTAGTAGAGGCTCTGCCAAGTTGATACTTGTGACTCCAAGAGGGAGTATTTATGCTCGATAGTGGGTTCATGCCTCCATTGAATTCGGGACAAGGACGTGAAAGTTCTAAGGTTGTGGATGTGTTGTTGCCACTAGGGATAAAACATCAATGCTTTGTCTAAGGATATTTGTGTTGATTGCATCATTTTCACTGTCCATATTTGTTTTAATGAATACTGCAACTTAACATCAAGTTAACACTCACAAAGTAATTTTTTTATATAGATGCAGTTGATATATTTTGTCTTACTTTGTCAAAAATGCCCAATTAGGCCCACTATACTCATCATGATATGTTGGTGCATTGTCATGTTCTTTATTTGTCAATAATCTGATACTGGGAGAGACAATTGTGGATTCCTGGCCCCAATTTTCTACTGAAATACACTACTGCAATACTTGTTTTACTGTTTTCTTTGTAACAATCTTCCATTACCAATACGGTTATTTGTTACAAAGAAAATGGCTACACCTCATTTCAGCTTCTGTTGGGGCAGCATTTTTGGTTGTTGCAGTTCCACGTCGGCTAACACCGTAGATTCCGGCGCCAACGTGGAACCTGTACACAACACAACCAAAGCACTTTGCCCCAACGAAATGTGAGGTCACTGACCCCACTGGGTTGTCAGAATAAAGGATTAACCGTATTGTGTGGAAGATGATTGTTTGCAGAGAAAACAAGAAAACAAGTATTGCAAGAGATTGTATTTCAAGAAAGAGAATTGGACCGGGGTCCACAGCTCACTAGAGGTGTCTCTCCCATAAGACGAACAAGCATGTTGGGTGAACAAATTACAGCTTGGGCAATTGACAAATAAAGAGAGCATGACAATGCACATACATATCATGATGAGTATAGTGAGATTTAATTGGGCATTACGACAAAGTACATAGACCGCCATCCAACCGCATCTATGCCTAAAAAGTCCACCTTCAGAGTTATCATCCGAACCCCTCCAAAGCATTAAGTTGCAAAGCAACATGACAATTGCATTAAGTATGGTGCGTAATGTAATCAACAACTACATCCTTAGACATAGCATCAATGTTTTATCCCTAGTGGCAACAAGACAACACAACCTTAGAACTTTCTCGTCACCGTCCTGGTGTCAATGCAGCATGAACCCACTATCGAGCATAAGTACTCCCTCTTGGAGTTAAAAGCATCAACTTGGCCAGAGCATCTACTAGTAACTGGAGAGCATGCAAGATCATAAACAACACATAAGCATAACTTTGATAATCAACATAACAAGTATTCTCTATTCATCGGATCCCAACAAACGCAACATATAGAATTACATATAGATGATCTTGATCATGATAGGCAGCTCACAAGATCCGACAATGATAGCACAATGGGGAGAAGACAACCATCTAGCTACTGCTATGGACCCATAGTCCAGTGGGTAGACTACTCACACATCACACCCGGAGGCGACCATGGCGGCGTAGAGTCCTCCCGGGAGATGATTCCCCTCTCCGGCAGGTGCCGAGGCGATCTCCGTGGATCCCCCGAGATGGGATCGGCGGCGACGGCGTCTCGCAATGTTTTCCGTATCGTGGCTCTCGCACCGGGGGTTTCGCCACGGAGGCTATTTGTAGGCGGAAGGGCAAGTCGAGAGGCGGCACGGGGGCCCACACCACGTGGCCGCGCGGCCAAGGGGGGCCGCGCCGCCCTAGGGTTTGGCCACCCCGTGGCCCCTCTTCGTCTCGTCCTTCGGCCTTCCGGAAGCTTCGTGAGAAAATAGGCCTCCGGGCTTTTATTTCGTCCAATTCCGAGAATATTTCTTTACTAGGATTTCTGAAACCAAAAACAACAGTAAAACAAAGAATCGGCACTTCGGCATCTTGTTAATAGGTTAGTTCCGTAAAATGCACGAATATGATATAAAGTGTGCATAAAACATGTAGATAACATCAATAATGTGGCATGGAACACAAGAAATTATCGATACGTTGGAGACGTATCAGCATCCCCAAGCTTAGTTTCGCTTCGTCCCGAGCATGTAAAACGATAACAAAGATAATTTCTCGGAGTGACATGCCATCATAAACTTGATCATACTATTTGTAAAGCATATGTAGAGAATGCAACGATCAAAACAATGTGTATGACATGAGTAAACAAGTGAATCATAAAGCAAAGACTTTTCATGAATAGCACTTCAAGACAAGCATCAATAAGTCTTGCATAAGAGTTAACTCATAAAGCAATAATTCAAAGTAAAGGTATTGAAGCAACACAAAAGAAGATTAAGTTTCAGCGGTTGCTTTCAACTTGTAACATGTATATCTCATGGATATTGTCAACATAGAGTAATATAATAAGTGCAATAAGCGAATATGTAGGAATCAATGCACAGCTCACACAAGTGTTTGCTTCTTGAGGTGGAGAGAAATAGGTGAACCGACTCAACATTGAAAGTAAAAGAATGGTCCTCATAGAGGAAAAGCATCGATTGCTATATTTGTGCTAGAGCTTTGATTTTGAAAACATGAAACAATTTTGTCAACGGTAGTAATAAAGCATATGCATCATGTAAATTATATCTTATAAGTTGCAAGCCTCATGCATAGTGTACTAATAGTGCCCGCACCTTGTCCTAATTAGCTTGGACTACCTCGGATTATCACCGCAATACATATGCTTTAACCAAGTATCACAAAGGGGTACCTCTATGCCGCTCGTACAAAGGTCTAAGGAGAAAGCTCGCATTTGGATTTCTCGCTTTTGATTATTCTCAACTTAGACATCCATACCGGGACAACATAGACAACAGTATAATGGACTCCTCTTTTAATGCTTTAAGCATTCAACAACAATTAATTCTTTTCTCATTAGAGATTTGAGGATGTTTGTCCAAAACTCGAAACTTCCACCATGGAACATGGCTTTAGTTAGCGGCCCAATGTTCTTCTCTCACAATATGCATGCTCAAACCATTCAACTCATGGTAGATCGCCCTTACTTCGTACAAGACGAACATGCATAGCAACTCACATGAAATTCAACAATGAGTTGATGGCGTTCCCGCAAACATGGTTATCGCACAACAAGCAACTTAATAAGAGATAAAGTGCATAATTACATATTCAATACCACAATAGTTTTTAAGCTATTTGTCCCATGAGCTATATATTGCAAAGGTGAATGATGGAATTTTAAAGGTAGCACTCAAGCAATTTACTTTGGAATGGCTGGAAAATACCATGTAGTAGGTAGGTATGGTGGACACAAATGGCATAGTGGTTGGCTCAAGTATTTTGGATGCATGAGAAGTATTCCCTCTCGATACAAGGTTTAGGCTAGCAAGGCTTATTAGAAACAAACACAAGGATGAACCGGTGCAGCAAAACTCACATAAAAGACATATTGAAAACATTATAAGACTCTACACCGTCTTCCTTGTTGTTCAAACTCAATACTAGAAATTATCTAGACCTTAGAGAAACCAAATATGCAAACCAAATTTTAGCATGCTCTATGTATTTCTTCATTAATGGGTGCAAAGCATATGATGCAAGAGCTTAAACATGAGCACAACAATTGCCAAGTATCACATTACCCAAGACATTTATAGCAATTACTACATGTATCATTTTCCAATTCCAACCATATAACAATTTAACGAAGGAGAAACTTCGCCATGAATACTATGAGTAGAAACCAAGGACATATTTGTCCATATGCTACAGCGGAGCGTGTATCTCTCCCATAAAGTGAATGCTAGGATCCATTTTATTCAAACAAAACAAAAACAAAAACAAACCGACGCTCCAAGAAAAAGCACATAAGATGTGGCCGAATAAAAATATAGTTTCAGGGGAGGAACCTGATAATGTTGTCGATGAAGAAGGGGATGCCTTGGGCATCCCCAAGCTTAGACGCTTGAGTCTTCTTGATATATGCAGGGGTGAACCACCGGGTGCATCCCCAAGCTTAGAGCTTTCACTCTCCTTGATCATGTTGCATCATACTCCTCTCTTGATCCTTGAAAACTTCCTCCACACCAAACTCGAAACAACTCATTAGAGGGTTAGTGCACAATATAAATTGACATATTCAGAGGTGACACAATCATTCTTAACACTTCTGGACATTGCATAATGCTACTGGACATTAGTGGATCAAAGAAATTCATCCAACATAGCGAAAGAGGCAATGCGAAATAAAAGGCAGAATCTGTCAAAACAGAACAGTTCGTATTGACGAATTTTAAAATGGCACCAGACTTGCTCAAATGAAAATGCTCAAATTGAATGAAAGTTGCGTACATATCTGAGGATCATGCACGTAAATTGGCATAATTTTCTGAGCTTCCTGCAGGGCAGTGGGCTCAGATTCGTGACAGCAAAGAAATCTGGAACTGCGCAGTAATCCAAATCTAGTACTTACTTTTCTATCAACGGCTTAACTTGGCACAACAAAACTCAAAACTAAGATAAGGAGAGGTTGCTACAGTAGTAAACAACTTCCAAGACACAAAATAAAAACAAAGTACCGTAGGTAAAAACATGGGTTGTCTCCCATAAGCGCTTCTTTAACGCCTTCAGCCTAGGCGCGTAAAGTGTGTATCAAGTGTTATCGAAGGGTGGTGCGTCAACCTTATCATTCAAGGAGGAGGATTCTTCAATAGAATTTACCTTCTTACCTTGTGGAGCTCTTTCCGCGTGCCATTCGGAGTAGTTGATCATCATATTATCAAGAAGCTTTGTTGCTTCACCAAGAGTGATGGACATAAAGGTACCTCCAAGCACCGAATCCAATAAATTCCGTGAAGAAAAATTTAGTCCCGCATAGAAGGTTTGGATGATCATCCAAGTAGTCAGTCCATGGGTTGGGCAATTTTTAACCAGTAGATTTCATTCTTTCCCAAGCTTGAGCAACATGTTCAGTATCTAATTGTTTAAAATTCATTATGCTACTCCTCAAAGATATAATTTTAGCATGGGGATAATATCTACCAATAAAAGCATCCTTGCATTTAGTCCATGAATCAATACTATTCTTAGGCAGAGATAGCAACCAATCTTTAGCTCTTCCTCTTAATGAGAAAGGGAACAATTTTAGTTTAATAATATCACCATCTACATCTTTATATTTTTGCATTTCGCATAGTTCAACAAAATTATTAAGATGGGCAGCAAGATCATCGTAACTAATTCCGAAAATTGATCTTTCATGACAAGATTCAAGAAAGCGTGTTTAATTTCAAAGAATTCTGCTCGTAGTAGCAGGTGGAGCAATAGGTGTGCATAAGAAATCATTATTATTTGTGGTTGTGAAGTCACACAACTTAGTATTTTCAGCGTTGGCCATTTTAGCAACAAGTAAATAAAGCAAACTAGATAAAGTAAATGCAAGTAAACTAATTTTTTTGTGTTTTCGATATAGCAAACAAGATAGCAAATAAAGTAAAACTAGCAACTAATTTTTTTGTATTTTGATTTAGTGCAGCAAACAAAGTAGTAAATAAAATAAAGCAAGACAAAAACAAAGTAAAGAGATTGAGAAGTGGAGACTCCCTGCAGCCGTGTCTTGATCTCCCTAGAACGGCGCCTGTAAAAGATGCTTGATGGCGTGTATTTCACACGTTCGTTGGGCAACCCCAAGAGGAAGGTATGATGCGCACAGCAAGCAAGTTTTCCCTCGTAAAGAAACCAAGGTTTATCGAACCAGGAGGAGCCAAGAAGCACGTTGAAGGTTGATGGCGGCGGGATGTAGTGCGGCGCAACACCGCAGATTCCGGCGCCAACGTGGAACCCGCACAACACAACCAAAGTACTTTGCCCCAACGAAACAGATGAGGTTGTCAATCTCACCGGCTTGCCGTAACAAAGGATTAACCGTATTGTGTGGAAGATGATTGTTTGCAGAGAAAACAAGAGAAACAAGTATTGCAAAGAGATTGTATTTCAAGAAAGAGAATTGGACCGGGGTCCACAGCTCACTAGAGGTGTCTCTCCCATAAGACGAACAAAGCATGTTGGGTGAACAAATTACAGCTTGGGCAATTGACAAATAAAGAGAGCATGACAATGCACATACATATCATGATGAGTATAGTGAGATTTAATTGGGCATTACGACAAAGTACATAGACCGCCATCCAACCGCATCTATGCCTAAAAAGTCCACCTTCAAAGTTATCATCCGAACCCCTCCAAGCATTAAGTTGCAAGCAACATGTACAATTGCATTAAGTATGGTGCGTAATGTAATCAACAACTACATCCTTAGACATAGCATCAATGTTTTATCCCTAGTGGCAACAAAGACAACACAACCTTAGAACTTTCTCGTCATCGTCCTGTGTCAATGCAGGCATGAACCCACTATCGAGCATAAGTACTCCCTCTTGGAGTTAAAAGTAAAAACTTGGCCAGAGCATCTACTAGAAACGGAGAGCATGCAAGATCATAAACAACACATAAGCATAACTTTGATAATCAACATAACAAGTATTCTCTATTCATCGGATCCCAACAAACGCAACATATAGAATTACATATAGATGATCTTGATCATGATAGGCAGCTCACAAGATCCGACAATGATAGCACAATGGGGAGAAGACAACCATCTAGCTACCGCTATGGACCCATAGTCCAGGGGTAGACTACTCACACATCACACCGGAGGCGACCATGGCGGCGTAGAGTCCTCCGGGAGATGATTCCCTCTCCGGCAGGGTGCCGGAGGCGATCTCCAGGATCCCCCGAGATGGGATCGGCGGCGACGGCGTCTCAGCAATGTTTTCCGTATCGTGGCTCTCGCACCGGGGGTTTCGTCACGGAGGCTATTTGTAGGCGGAAGGGCAAGTCGAGAGGCGGCACGGGGGCCCACACCACGTGGCCGCGCGGCCAAGGGGGGCCGCGCCGCCCTAGGGTTTGGCCACCCCGTGGCCCCTCTTCGTCTCGTCCTTCGGTCTTCCGGAAGCTTCGTGAGAAAATAGGCCTCCGGGCTTTTATTTCGTCCAATTCCGAGAATATTTCTTTACTAGGATTTCGAAACCAAAAACAGCAGTAAAACAAAGAATCGGCACTTCGGCATCTTGTTAATAGGTTAGTTCCGTAAAATGCACGAATATGATATAAAGTGTGCATAAAACATGTAGATAACATCAATAATGTGGCATGGAACACAAGAAATTATCGATACGTTGGAGACGTATCA
>NC_061513.1:312912719-312926648 GCF_022539505.1 Lolium rigidum
AATAACATCACTAGAGTAGCACATAGATGATATTCAACTAGATCAAAAAGCTCATGATCACATAAAGATCACATGGGAGAGAGAGATGAACCACATAGCTACCGGTACAGCCCTTAGCCTCGGGGGAGAACTACTCCCTCCTCATCATAGGAGACAGCAGCGGTGATGGAGATGGCGGTGGTGTCGATGGAGATGCCTTCCGGGGGCACTTCCCCGTCCCGGCGGCGTGCCGGAACAGAGATTTCTGTCCCCCGAATCTTGGCTTCGCGATGACGGCGGCTGCAGAACTTTTCTCGTATCGTGGCTTATCCGTGTCGAGGTTTTAGGTCACGATGACTTATATAGGCGAAGAAACGGAGTCGGAAAGGGTCTGGAGGGGCCACACACCAGGGGGGCGCGCCCCCCCCTCTGGCCGCGCCGCCACCATGTGTGGAGGCCCTGGGCCTCCACTCTGGTGCCTCTCCGGTGTTCTGGAAGCTTCGTGGAAATATAAGATCGTGGGCCTTGATTTCGTCCAATTCCGAGAATATTTCCTTACTAGGATTTCTGAAACCAAAAACAGCGAGAAAACGAGGACCGGCACTTCGGCATCTCGTCAATAGGTTAGTTCCGGAAAATTCATAATAATAACATATAGTGTGTATAAAACATGCGAGTATCATCATAAAAGTAGCATGGAACATAAGAAATTATAGATACGTTTGAGACGTATCAAGCATCCCCAATCTTAGTTCCTACTCGCCCTCGAGTAGGTAAACGATAACAAGGATAATTTCTTAAGTGACATGCTACCAACATGATCTTGATCAATACTATTGTAAAGCATATGAGATGAATGAAGTGATCCGAAGCAATGGTAAAGACAATGAATAAACAACTGAATCATATAGCAAAGACTTTTCATGAATAGTACTTTCAAGACAAGCATCAATAAGACTTGCATAAGAGTCGACTCATAAAGCAATAAATTCTTAGTAGGAAACTCTGAAACAACACAAAGAAAGATATAAGTTTCAGCGGTTGCTTTCAACTTCAACATGTTTATCTCATGGATGTACCTCATGGATAATTGTCAACATAAAGCAATATAACAAGTGCAATAGGTAGATATGTAAGAATCAATGCACACAGACACAGTTGACACAAGTGTTTGCTTCTAAGATAGAAAGAAGTAGGTAAACTGACTCAACATAAAGTAGAAGATAGGCCCTTCGCAGAGGGAAGCATGGATTACTATTTTTGTGCTAGAGCTTTTATTTTGAAAACATAGAAACAATTTTGTCAACGGTAGTAATAAATCATATGTGTTATGTATAAGACATCCTATAAGTTGCAAGCCTCATGCACAGATTACCAATAGTGCTCGCACCTTGTCCTAATTAGCTTGGATTAACACAGATTATCATTGCATAACATATGTTTCAACCAAGTGTCACAAAGGGGTACCTCTATGCCGCCTGTACAAAGGTCCAAGGAGATAGATCGCATTTGATTTCTCGTTTTTGATAGATCTCCACTTAGGACATCCATACCGGGACAACATAGACAACAGATAATGGTCCTCTTTAATGCATAAGCATTCAACAACAGATAAAATTCTCATAAGAGATTGAGGATTAATTGTCCAAACTGAAACTTCCACCATGGATCATGGCTTTAGTTAGCGGCCCAATGTTCTTCTCTAACAATATGCATACTCAAACCATTTGATCATGAAAATCGCCCTTACTTCAGACAAGACGAACATGCATAGCAACTCACATGATATTCAACAAAGGTAAAAGTTGATGGCGTCCCCAGAAACATGGTTACCGCTCAACAAGCAACTTATAAGAAATAAGATACATAGCTACATATTCTTCACCACAATAGTTTTTAAGGCTATTTTCCCATGAGCTATGTATTGCAAAGGCAAAGAAAGATATTTTAAAGGTAGCACTCAAGTAATGTACTTTGGAATGGCATAGAAATACCATGCAGTAGGTAGGTATGGTGGACACAAATGGCATAGTTTTTGGCTCAAGGATTTGGATGCACGAAAATAATTCCTCTCAATACAAGGCTAGGCTAGCAAGGTTGTTTGAAGCAAACTCAAGTATAAAACGGTGCAGCAAAGCTCACATATGAACATATTGTAAGTATTATAAGACTTTACATCGTCTCCTTGTTGTTCAAACACCTTAACCAGAAAATATCTAGACTCTAGAGAAACCAATCATGCAAACCAGATTTTAACAAGCTCTATGTAGTTCTTCATTAATAGGTGCAAAATACATGATGCAAGAGCTTAAACATGATCTATATGAGCACAACAATTTCCAAGTATCAAATTATTCAAGACATTATACCAATTACCACATGCAACATTTTCTGTTTCCAACCAAATAGCAATTAACGAAGCGGTTTTCAACTCCGCCATGAACATTAAAAGTAGAAGCGAACACTAGTGTTCATATGAAAAAGCGGAGCGTGTCTCTCTCCCACATGAGCATGAATTTATTCAGAGAACGAAAATAACAAAACGAAAATAAAAGCACACAGACGCTCCAAGTAAAGTACATAAGATGTGACTGAATAAAAATATAGTTTCACTAGAGGTGACCTGATAAGTTGTCGATGAAGAAGGGGATGCCTTGGGCATCCCCAAGCTTAGATGCTTGAGTCTTTTTGAAATATGCAGGGATGAACCACGGGGGCATCCCCAAGCTTATACTTTTTACTCTTCTTGATCATATTGTATCATCCTCCTCTCTTGACCCTTGAAAACTTCCTCCACACCAAACTCAAAACAAACTCATTAGAGGATTAGTGCATAATCAAAAATTCACATATTCAGAGGTGACATAATCATTCTTAACACTTCTGGACATTGCACAAAGCTACTGGAAGTTAATGGAACAAAAAATCCATCCAACACAGCAAAACAGGCAATGCGAAATAAAAGGCAGAATCTGTCAAAATAGAACAGTCCGTAAAGACGAATTTTTTTGAGGCACTTAACTTGCTCAGATGAAAATGCTCAAATTGAATGAAAGTTGCGTACATATCTGAGGATCACGCACGTAAATTGGCAGATTTTTATGAGTTACCTACAGACGGGGCTGCTCAATTTCGTGACAGTAAGAAATCTGTTTCTGCGCAGTAATCCAAATCTAGTATCAACCTTACTATCAAAGACTTTACTTGGCACAACAATGCAATAAAATAAAGATAAGAAGAGGTTTCTACAGTAGTAACAACTTCCAAGACTCAAATATAAAACAAAAGTGCAGAAGTAAAATAAACACATGGGTTATCTCCCAAGAAGTGCTTTCTTTATAGCCATTAAGATGGGCTCAGTAATTTTAATGATGCTCACATAAGAATGAGACTTGAAGCAAAGAGAGCATCAAAAAGCAAGTATGAAACAAATTTAAGCCTAACCCACTTCCTATGCATAGGAATCTTGTAAACAAATAAATTCATGAGGAGCAAAGTGACAAGCATAAGAGGATAACACAAGCGCAATTTCAAGATTCTCAACATAAAGAGGGGAAACTTAATATTATTAAGATGCATACAACCATGTTTCCCTCTCTCATAATAACTTTCAGTAGCATCATAAGCAAACTCAACAATATAACTATCACATAAAGCATTCTTATCATGAGTCTCATGCATATAATAATTACTACTCCCAACATAAGCATAGTCATTCTTATTAATTGTAGTGGGAGCAAATTCAACAAAGTAACTATCATCAAATATAGGAGGCATGTTGTAATCATAATTAAATTTATCCTCCATAGTAGGCGGCACCAAAAGACCACTATTATTATAATAATCATAAATAGGAGGCAAAGTATCATCAAAGTAAATTTTCTCCTCAAAACTTGGGGGACTAAAAATATCATGCTCATCAAAACCAGCTTCCCCAAGCTTAGAATTTTCCATAGCATTAGCAACAATGGTGTTCAAAGCATTCATACTAATAACATTCCCATTAGCATGCATATAAAGTTCCATGGATTTTTTAATTCTCTCTTCAAACACATCATGTCCTAATTCAAGATAAAGTTCCTAAAGATCTCTCATATTTTTGTTGTTTTCCATTATGCCTTACTAGTGTAAACAAGAAACAAAAAGATGCAATTGCAGGATCTAAAGGAAATAGCTTCGAGCACTCACACATCGCCAACAATGCTAGGAAATAGCTTAGTAGTCGGAGGATGTGAATACCTTTTACCTTACCTCCCCGGCAACGGCGCCAGAAAATAGCTTAGTTGCCGGGGTCCGGAGTGTGAGTGCCTTTTACCTTACCTCCCCGACAACGGCACCAGAAAATAGCTTGATGTCTACGCACGCTTCTATTCCTGTAGACAGTGTTGGGCCTCCAAGAGCAGAGGTTTGTAGAACAGCAGCAAGTTTCCCTTAAGTGAATCACCCAAGGTTTATCGAACTCAGGGAGGAAGAGGTCAAAGATATCCCTCTCAAGCAACCCCTGCAATTACGATACAAGAAGTCTCTTGTGTCCCCAACACACCTAATACACTTGTCAGATGTATAGGTGCACTAGTTCGGCGAAGAGATAGTAAAATACAGGTGGTATAGATGGTGGTAATATTGCAGGAAGTAAAGATGCAGTAAACGAACATGTAGCAGAACAGTAAATAAACGGTGCCAGAAAATAGCTTGCTGGCGTGGGAGGCAATTCTCTGTGGTGTAAACAAGGCCTAGGGATCATACTTTCACTAGTGGACACTCTCAACATTGATCACATAACTGAATAAACAAATACTACTTTCTCTACACTCTCTTGTTGGATGACAAACACCATTCATTGTGTAGGGCTACAAGAGCACCTCAATGCCGGAGTTAACAAGCTCCACAACATTCGATGTTCATATTTAAATAACCTTAGAGTGCATGATAGATCATTGCAATTATACCGAGTACTAACATCGCATGCACACTGTCACCTTCAGGCTATGAAAGGGGGAATAGATCGCATCAATACTATCATAGTAATAGTTAACTTCATAATCTACAAGAGATCACAATCATAACCTATGCCAAGTACTACATGATGCACACACTGTCACCATTACATCATGAAGGAGGAATAGAATACTTTAATAACATCACTAGAGTAGCACATAGATGATATTCAACTAGATCACAAAGCTCATGATCACATAAAGATCACATGGGAGAGAGAGATGAACCACATAGCTACCGGTACAACCCTTAGCCTCGGGGGAGAACTACTCCCTCCTCATCATAGGAGACAGCAGCGGTGATGGAGATGGCGGTGGTGTCGATGGAGATGCCTTCCGGGGGCACTTCCCCGTCCCGCGGCGTGCCGGAACAGAGACTTCTATCCCCCGAATCTTGGCTTCGCGATGGCGGCGGCTGCAGAACTTTTCTCGTATCGTGGCTTATCCGTGTCGAGGTTTTAGGTCACGACGACTTATATAGGCGAAGAAACGGAGTCGGAAAGGGTCTGGAGGGGCCACACACCAGGGGCGCCCCTCTCGGCCGCGCCGCCACCATGTGTGGAGGCCCTGGGCCTTCCCTCTGGTGCCTCTCCGATGTTCTGGAAGCTTCGTGGAAATATAAGATCGTGGGCCTTGATTTCGTCCAATTCCGAGAATATTTCCTTACTAGGATTTCTGAAACCAAAAACAGCAGAAAACAGGAACTGGCACTTCGGCATCTCGTCAATAGGTTAGTTCCGGAAAATGCATAATAATGACATATAATGTGTATAAAACATGCGAGTATCATCATAAAAGTAGCATGGAACATAAGAAATTATAGATACGTTTGAGACGTATCACCGGCCTATGGTGTGGGGCCCCCGTGCCTCCTCCGACTCTGCCCTTCCGCCTACTTAAACTCTCCGTCGCGAAAACCCTATTACCGAGAGCCACAATACGAGAAAAGTTCCAGAGACGCCGCCGCCAATCCCATCTCGGGGGATTCAGGAGATCGCCTCCGGCACCCTGATAGCATGCAAGACACACGTCCGTTGGGAACCCCAAGAGGAAGGTGTGATTCGTACAGCAGCAAGTTTTCCCTCTGTAAGAAACCAAGGTTATCGAACCAGTAGGAGTCAAGAAGCACGTGAAGGTTGTTGGTGGCGGAGTGTAGTGCGGCGCAACACCAGGGATTCCGGCGCCAACGTGGAACCTGCACAACACAATCAAAGTACTTTGCCCCAACGTAACAGTGAGGTTGTCAATCTCACCGGCTTGCTGTAAACAAAGGATTAAACGTATTGTGTGGAAGATGATGATTGTTTGCAAAGAACAGTAAAGAACAAGTATTGCAGTAGATTGTATTTCAGATGTAAAGAATGGACCGGGGTCCACAGTTCACTAGTGGTGTCTCTCCCATAAGATAAATAGCATGTTGGGTGAACAAATTACAGTTGGGCAATTGACAAATAAAGAAGGCATAACAATGCACATACATATATCATGATGAGTACAATGAGATTTAATCAGGGCATTACGACAAAGTACATAGACCACTATCCAGCATGCATCTATGCCTAAAAAGTCCACCTTCAGATTATCATCCGAACCCCTTCCAGTATTAAGTTGCAACAACAGACAATTGCATTAAGTATGGTGCGTAATGTAATCAACACAAATATCCTTAGACAAAGCATTGATGTTTTATCCCTAGTGGCAACAGTACATCCACAACCTTAGAACTTTCTGTCACTCGTCCCGCATTCAATGGAGGCATGAACCCACTATCGAGCATAAATACTCCCACTTGGAGTCACAAGTATCAACTTGGCCGAGCCTCTACTAGCAACGGAGAGCATGCAAGAACATAAACAACATATATGATAGATTGATAATCAACTTGACATAGTATTCAATATTCATCGGATCCCAACAAACACAACATGTAGAATTACAAATAGATGATCTTGATCATGATAGGCAGCTCACAAGATCTAACATGATAGCACAATGAGGAGAAGACAACCATCTAGCTACTGCTATGGACCCATAGTCCAGGGGTGAACTACTCACACATCGATCCGGAGGCGATCATGGCGATGAAGAGACCTCCGGGAGATGATTCCCCTCTCCGGCAGGGTGCCGGAGGCGATCTCCTGAATCCCCAGAGATGGGATTGGCGGCGGCGTCTCAGTAAGGTTTTCCATATCGTGGCTCTCGGTACTGAGGGTTTCGCGACGAAGGCTTTAAGTAGGCGGAAGGGTAGGTTTAGGGGCGTCACGAGGGGCCCACACACTAGGGCGGCGCGGGCCCCTCCTTGGCCGCGCCGCCTTAGCGTGTCGCCACCTCCTGGCCCCACTTCGTTATCCTTTCGGTCTTCTGGAAGCTTCGTGGAAAAATAAGACCCTGGGCATTAATTTCGTCCAATTTCGAGAATATTTCCTTTGTAGGATTTTTGAAACCAAAAACAGCAGAAAACATCAACTGGCTCTTCGGCATCTCGTCAATAGGTTAGTGCCGGAAAATGCATAATAATGACATATAATGTGTATAAAACATGTGAGTATCATCATAAAAGTAGCATGGAACATAAGAAATTATAGATACATTTGAGACGTATCAAGCATCCCCAAGCTTAGTTCCTACTCGCCCTCGAGTAGGTAAACGATAACAAAGATAATTTCCGAAGTGACATGCTATCATAATCTTGATCAATACTATTGTAAAGCATATGAGATGAATGCAGCGATTCGAAGCAATGATGAAGACAATGAGTAAACAAATGAATCATATAGCAAAGACTTTTCATGAATAGTACTTTCAAGACAAGCATCAATAAGACTTGCATAAGAGTTACTCATAAAGCAATAAATTCAAAGTAAAGGCATTGAAGCAACACAAAGGAAGATATAAGTTTCAGCAGTTGCTTTCAATTTTCAACATGCAGATCTCATGGATAATTGTCAACACAAAGTAATATAACAAGTGCAATAGGTAAACATGTAAGAATCAATGCACACAGTTTACACAAGTGTTTGCTTCTAGGATAGAAAGAATAGGTAAACTGACTCAACAATAAAGTAGAAGATAGGCCCTTCGCAGAGGGAAGCATGGATTACTATTTTTGTGCTAGAGCTTTTCATTTTGAAAACAAGAAACAATTTTGTCAACGGTAGTAATAAATCATATGTGTTATGTATAAGATATCCTATAAGTTGCAAGCCTCATGCATAGTATACCAATAGTGCTCGCACCTTGTCCTAATTAGCTTGGATTAACACGGATTATCATTGCATAACATATGTTTCAACCAAGTGTCACAAAGGGGTACCTCTATGCCGCTCGTACAAAGATCTAAGGAGAAAGTTTGCATTGGATTTCTCGCTTTTGATTATTCTCAACTTAGACATCCATACCGGGACAACATAGACAACAGATAATGGACTCCTCTTTAATGCATAAGCATTCAACAACGAGATAATATTCTCATAAGAGATTGAGGATTAATTGTCCACACTCGAAACTTCCAAGCATGGATCATGGCTTTAGTTAGCGGCCCAATGTTCTTCTCTAACAATATGCATACTCAAACCATTTGATCATGAAAATCTCCCTTACTTCAGACAAGACGAACATGCATAGCAACTCACATGATATTCAACAAAGGTAAAAGTTGATGGCGTCCCCAGAAACATGGTTACCGCTCAACAAGCAACTTATTAAGAAATAAGATACATAACTACATATTCTTCACCACAATAGTTTTTAAGGCTATTTTCCCATGAGCTACATATTGCAAAGACAAAGGAATAGAATTTTAAAGGTAGCACTCAAGTAATGTACTTTGGAATGGCCGAGAAATACCATGTAGTAGGTAGGTATAGTGGACACAAATGGCATAGTTTTTGGCTCAAGGATTTGGATGCACGAGAAGAATTCCTCTCAATACAAGGCTAGGCTAGCAAGGTTGTTTGAAGCAAACTCAAGTATAAAACGGTGCAGCAAGACTCACATATGAACATATTGTAAGTATTATAAGACTTTACATCGTCTCCCTTGTTGTTCAAACACCTTAACCAAAAAATATCTAGACTCTAGAGACCAATCATGCAAACCAAATTTTAACAAGCTCTATGTAGTTCTTCATTAATAGGTACAAAGTACATGATGCAAGAGCTTAAACATGATCTATATGAGCACAACAATTGCCAAGTATCAAATTATTCAAGACATTATACCAATTACCACATGCAGCATTTTCTGTTTCCAACCATATATCAATGAACGAAGTAGTTCAACCTTCGCAATGAACATTAAGAATAAAGCTAAGAACATATGTGTTCATACGAAACAGCGGAGCATGTCTCTCTCCCAAACAAAGAATGCTAGGATCCGATTTTATTCAAACAAAAACAAATAGACGCTCCAAGTAAAGCACATAAGATGTGACGGAATAAAAATATAGTTTCACTAGAGGTGACCTGATAAGTTGTCGATGAAGAAGGGATGCCTTGGGGATCCCCAAGCTTAGATGCTTGAGTCTTCTTAAAATATGCAGGGATGAACCACGGGGGCATCCCCAAGCTTAGACTTTTCACTCTTCTTGATCATATTGTATCATCCTCCTCTCTTGACCCTTGAAAACTTTCTCCACATCAAACTCAAAACAAACTCATTAGAGGGTTAGTGCATAATTGAAAATTCATATATTCAGAGGTGACCTAATCATTCTTAACACTTCTGGACATTGCACAAAGCTACTGAAAGTTAATGGAACAAAGAAATCCATCAAACATAGCAAAACAGGCAATGCGAAATAAAAGGCAGAATCCGTCAAAACAGAACAGTCCGTAAAGACGAATTTTTCTGGGGCACTTAACTTGCTCAGATGAAAATGCTCAAATTTAATGAAAGTTGCGTACAAATCTGAGGATCACGCACGTAAATTGGCAGATTTTTCTGAGTTACCTACAGAGAATGCTACCCAAATTCGTGACAGCAAGAAATCTGTTTCTGCGCAGTAATCCAAATCTAGTATTGACTTTACTATCAAAGACTTTACTTGGCACAACAATGCAATAAAATTAAGATAAGGATAGGTTGCTGCAGTAGTAACAACTTCCAAGACTCAAATATAAAACAAAAGTGCAGAAGTAAAATGATGGGTTGTCTCCCATAAGCGCTTTTCTTTAACGCCTTTCAGCTAGGCGCAGAAAGTGTGAATCAAGTATTATCAAGAGATGAAGCATTAACATTATTACCAGGGGTGTTGGGATTTTTCTCAACTATGCATTGTATCTTGTCTATGTAGGTAACTCCTCTTTTGTTGCTCCTAGGCTTACTATCCTCATCAAACAAATTTTCAGGAACAAGCCAAGCATAGTTATTTTCTAGAGCTTCATGCATTCCTAGGAGCTTACTAGGTATCGGTACTTTAATCTCCCCACCATCATTAACATTATTAGTGTACTTTATTATATCCATGTCCATCTTTTCAAGTGTTCTTGCAAAATCGGTATAAAAGCCAAGCCTTTTATGCTTAATAAAAACTTTTCTAGCTTATTTAGCTATATCATCAAATTCTCTAAGAAGGACCTCTAAAACAAAATCTCTCTTTTCTCCCCTTTTCATATCAGAGAGTGTAACAAACATATGTTGAATTATAGGATTAAGATTAACAAATCTAGTTTCCAACATGTGTACTAAAGAGGCAGTAGCACTTTCATAAGTAGGAACAACTTTTACCAAGGATCTATCTTCAAAATCTTCAACCTTACTAACATGAGTGAAAAATGCTTCTATATTATCTCTTCCAATGATAGACCCTCGTCCTACCGGTATGTCTTTCAGAGTGAACTTAGGAGGAAACATGATGAAATAAACAAAAGATAAATAAAGTAAATGCAAGTAACTAATTTTTTTGTGTTTTTAATATGGAGAACAAGGCAGTAAATAAGGTAAAACTAGCAACTATTTTTTTTGTATTTTTGATATAAGAGCAAACAAAGCAATAAATAAAGTAAAACAAGCAAGACAAAAACAAAGTAAAGAGATTGAATGTGGGAGATTCCCCTTGCAGCTTGTCTTGATCTCCCCGGCAACGGCGCCAGAAAAAGTTGCTTGATAGCGTGCAAGACACACGTCCGTTGGGAACCCCAAGAGGAAGGTGTGATGCGTACAGAAGTGATGCGTGTAGTTGACACGTCCGTTGGGAACCCCAAGAGGAAGGTGTGATGCGCACAGCGGCAAGTTTCCCTCAGTAAGAAACCAAGGTTTAATCGAACCAGTAGGAGTCAAGAAGCATGTTGAAGGTTGATGGCGGCGGGATGTAGTGCGGCGCAACACCGGAGATTCCGGCGCCAACGTGGAACCTCGCACAACACAACCAAAGTACTTTGCCCCAACGAAACGAGTGAGGTTGTCAATCTCACCGGCTTGCTGTAACAAAGGGTTAACCGTATTGTGTAGAAGATGATTGTTTGCAGAGAAAACAGTAGAAACAAGTATTGCAGCAGATTTGTATTTCAGTATTAAAAGAATGGACCGGGGTCCACAGTTCACTAGAGGTGTCTCTCCCATAAGATAAAAGCATGTTGGGTGAACAAATTACGGTCGGGCAATTGACAAATAGAGAGGGCATAACAATGCACATACATGGCATGATAAGTATAGTGAGATTTAATTGGGCATTACGACAAAGTACATAGACCGCCATCCAACCGCATCTATGCCTAAAAAGTCCACCTTCGGGTTATCGTCCGAACCCCTTCCGAGTATTAAGTTGCAAAGCAAGAGACAATTGCATTAAGTATGGTGCGTAATGTAATCAACAACTACATCCTCGGACATAGCGCCAATGTTTTATCCCTAGTGGCAACAGCACAACACAACCTTAGAACTTTCTGTCACTGTCCCAGGTGTCAATGCAGGCATGAACCCACTATCGAGCATAAATACTCCCTCTTGGAGTTAAAAGCAAAACTTGGCCAGAGCCTCTACTAGTAACGGAGAGCATGCAAGATCATAAACAACACATATGTAATAACTTGATAATTAACATAACATGGTATTCTCTATCCATCGGATCCCAACAAACACAACATAGAGTATTACAGATAGATGATCTTGATCATGTTAGGCAGCTCACAAGATCCAACAATGAAGCACAATGAGGAGAAGACAACCATCTAGCTACTGCTATGGACCCATAGTCCAGGGGTGAACTACTCACTCATCACTCCGGGGGCGACCATGGCGGTGTAGAGTCCTCCGGGAGATGAATCCCCTCTCCGGCAGGGTGCCGGAGGAGATCTCCGGAATCCCCCGAGATGGGATCGGCGGCGGCGTCTCGGTAAGGTTTTCCGTATCGTGGTTTTTCGCATCGGGGGTTTCGCGACGGAGGCTTTAAGTAGGCGGAAGGGCGAGTCGGAGGCGCGACGATGGGCCCACACCATAGGGCGGCGCGGCCCCCTGGGCCGCGCCGCCATGTGGTGTCGCCACCTCGTGGCCCCACTTCGTATGCTCTTCGGTCTTCGGAAGCTCCGTGGAAAAATAGGCCCCTGGGTCTTCGTTTCGTCCAATTCCGAGAATATTTCGTTACTAGGATTTCTGAAACCAAAAACAGCAGAAAACGAGAACTAGCACTTCGGCATCTTGTTAATAGGTTAGTTCCAGAAAATGCACGAATATGACATAAGGTGTGCATAAAACATGTAGGTATCATCAATAATATGGCATAGAACATAAGAAATTATCGATACGTCGGAGACGTATCAAGCATCCCCAAGCTTAGTTCGCTCGTCCCGGCGAGGTAAAACGATAACAAAGATAATTTCTGAAGTGATATGCCATCATAACCTTGATCATACTATTTGTAAACATATGTAGTGAATGCAGCGATCAAAACAATGGTGATGACATGAGTAAACAAGTGAATCATAAGGCAAAGACTTTTCATGAATAGTACTTCAAGACAAGTATTAATAAGTCTTGCATAAGAGTTAACTCATAAAGCAATAAATCAAAGTAAAGGTATTGAAGCAACACAAAGGAAGATTAAGTTTTAGCGGTTGCTTTCAACTTGTAACATGTATATCTCATGGATAATTGTCAACATAGAGTAATATAACAAGTACAATATGCAAGTATGTAGGAATCAATGCACAGTTCACACAAGTGTTTGCTTCTTGAGGTGGAGAGAGATAGGTGAACAGACTCAACATAAAAGTAAAGAGAATGGTCCTTCAAAGAGAAAAGCATCGATTGCTATATTTGTGCTAGAGCTTTTATTTTGAAAACATGAAACAATTTTGTCAACGGTAGTAATAAAGCATATGAGTTATGTACATTATATCTTACAAGTTGCAAGCCTCATGCATAGTATACTAATAGTGCCCGCACCTTGTCCTAATTAGCTTGGACTACCTGGATCTTTGCAATGCACATGTTTTAACCAAGTGTCACAATGGGGTACCTCCATGCCGCCTGTACAAAGGTCTAAGGAGAAAGCTCGCATTTTGGATTTCTCGCTTTTGATTATTCTCAACTTAGACATCCATACCGGGACAACATGGACAACAGATAATGGACTCCTCTTTAATGCATAAGCATGTGGCAACAATTATTATTCTCATATGAGATTGAGGATATATGTCCAAAACTGAAACTTCCACCATGAATCATGGCTTTAGTTAGCGGCCCAATGTTCTTCTCTAACAATATGCATGCTCCAACCATAAAGGTGGTAGATCTCTCTTACTTCGGACAAGACGGACATGCATAGCAACTCACATGATATTCAACAAAGAATAGTTGATGGCGTCCCCGAAGCATGGTTATCGCACAACAAGCAACTTAATAAGAGATAAAGTGCATAAGTACATATTCAATACCACAATAGTTTTTAAGCTATTTGTCCCATGAGCTATATATTGCAAAGGTGAATGATGGAATTTTAAAGGTAGCACTCAAG
>NC_061513.1:312926748-312946310 GCF_022539505.1 Lolium rigidum
CCATGAGTCCAAGATGAATTGATGCATAATTCTCATCCAAAGAGTCGATACATGACCACCTCGCCCTACCCTAATCTCCTTGTCCACCCCGACCATGCATATGAGCTTCGTCTAGCGCCGATGTTCTAGGCTAGTTGTTGCGTACTCATGTTATCCGAATATACCAACCACGGTGCCGCCTGTCCGACGATGTTGTGGTGTGGTGACAATGCTAGTAGTGAGAGAGAGGAGAGAATCATGGCTTTAGACGCCTGTTGCTAGAAGAGACGAGGAGAGAACGCAAGTGAGGAAGAGAGGGAGGAATCTTTTTGGAGGAGCCAATGGGCAGCCGTGTCCTTTTTGTGTTGTTTGTTCCAGCTCGTGTGCGGTGGTTCATCTGATGTGTGTTGATGTTTTGACAGGTGCAACACAAGAGGAGCACGGGGAAGTCGTCGCCGACAAGTGCAATGAAGAGAGAAGAGCACAAGCCTAGCAGGCTGTGCGGCGGCGGAGCGGAGCCGTCGAGGTGCTGCTTTGTTTAATTATGTAATATACTAATACTTGTCAAGGTGTGATGGTAGTTATTACGTGCACTGTTTGTGTAATGGTAGAAATTAGGGCGATGTTTATGGCTTGAATGAACGTCCGTAAGTAATTAGTACTCCCTTTGTCCCAATTCGCAAGGCAAAGTTTTCAAATATCTTGGCCCAAGGTGAATTCTCATTGGCTCTAAATTTTCACACACAACATGCAAAAACTGAAACCCTTTCACATGCATGGAGTACTAGTGCGCGGTAATTTCACATGCATGGAGTACTAGTGCGTGGTGGGAGATGAAAAGAGTAGTGTTTGCATGCAAAAATGATTATTTTACTCCCACATTAAATGCAAAATGTGCCTAGGAGGTGAGAAATTTTGGGACAAATATTTTTTGGGAATTTGCCTTGCGAACTGAGACGGAGGGAGTAGCTAGTAGCACTTCAAATTTCTTAAAGAAGAAAATGGCTCTGTTCCTAGTTGATACTAGTATATTTCTTAAAGAAGAGAGGGAGTACGTGCGTGCACTTTGGCCTTTGGAAGAGAAAGTCACGTAATAAGAGCAAGTACAATAGAGACCAGTCAGCTGACTATAAGACATTAAATAATATATTTTAGATGAGTTTGAGGAGAGAAAAGAGGAGAGAGAAGGGAGGTGGGTTACTATGCAATAGCCAGCTCTTACACGTGCTCCTAGGCACCTTGTGAGAGTGAAATGTGTGGGCCATATATTAGTAAAGTACTACATTTTTATAGCCAACTATTGTATATGTTAGCTATATGATGACTACAAATGATATGACATCTTGTTATAGCCAACAGTTGACTATACTATTGGAATTGCTCTAAACCTATAAAAACGACTTTTCGTTGTAGTGCGCATTAATTTGGCGCTGTCGTTTTGGGTTTAAGGACCAAAAGCTTAGGCTGACCCGCGCAACCTCAGGACAAGTTCGTATTTAATCCTCTTCTCTTCTCTTCGATCACGCATAATCCTAAATGAATCTCATGCACGTGCATTGCCTAGATTCAATGCTTCAACGTCTCTATTGTTTACTCGTAGCTATATTCCTTCAATCTTTCCATCGTGCAACATGCTAGCTTAACATGAATACAAGTACATTCAAAAGGAGAAATTAGCATAAAATGAGCTATTTCTTCTTGTTGTCAACTATTTACATTTTGTCCTAATCCATGCATCGATCACGTTCTCCGACTTCGGCGTTGCAGACTTTGCCATCGACGGTGGGGGGCGAGGGGACTAGCGGAAACCTCACGCAAAGGTGGCGAGGATGATGTCTACTACAATGGTTGGTTCTACTCCATCATCTACTTTTGGCGACGTGGAGGTGTAGGAGCACGGTGATAAAGCAAGCATGTTCACTAGAGTGGTGGTCACCTCAAGGTTGCCGAACGGTGTGGATTAGAAGTACCTTGTATTGTTAAGGGAAAATAAATGGTATAGTGGGAGTATTTCATAAGAGAGTATCTCTTAGTTAAGAGAAGGTAGCTTTTTTTTAATCTCTTTCCTCCAGGTAAGCAAAAATCTTACGTGTTCCCATTGTACATGTCCTTACATTGCCATGAGTTTGCCTTTATCGAGTTGTCACGATGCAGGCTAATCCTTTCGTCTGTCACGTGAAAGGGATTTCACTGGAAATAAAGGAGAGGCAAGGATTTGATCACGTCCCCCGAGAGCAGTTCAGATTTTTCGGGTTTATACAAGATAGGAGTTGTTTAATTCCCTAAATATCCGCTCCCCTAATTAATTTCTGTGATTACTTCCCTACAAACATGCAAGTTGATTCGGCAGGAGAACATCCTGACCATTTGAATCCCGTACAATCCATCCCAGAAATTAATTCCCCCGATTGCTCTGTCCACTTTAATTAATTCCTCCGAAATTAATTTCCCCTGTATTTTTCTGCTCACTTAGTTAATTCCCATACATTTTAGGCATGAATTAAGTTTCTACGGAAGTTTCGCCAAATTTTCTTCTAGCGGCAATTAATTCTCTTCTTCATTCACGGGATGTTCTGGTGACAATTGATTCCCCTACATTTTATGACAATTATTAATTGTGAAAACTCCTTATTAGTTGTACGCATAAATTAGATACTTCCTCCGTTCCCCGTAGATACGACGATGCACGTCGCTTAAGGAGAGCTATATGCAGCTTTCAAAAGGAGAGCTATGCAGTTTTCAAAATTTCTGTCATGCCCCTATTAAGTAGCTACTACACATGGTTAATTTTTCTCTCTCAGGACACGTACAATAGGATGATGTTAGCTTTTCCTTAGAGATTGCACGTTGAATTTTTGCTTAGTTGGAATAAAGAGAATAAAGAGAGAGAAGGTTGTCTTCCCTTAGCTAAGAGATCATCTCTTAGAAAATAAGGAAAGACTATTTTCTCTATTGTACCACATATATCTTCCCTTAACAACAAATTTCCAACCAAAATTTAATTATTAATATTAACTAGTTGAATGCCCGTGCGTTGCTATGACTTTTTTCTCTCACAATGTGTGAGTATGATATTTGTAAAAATTCATGTGTATAAAAAAGATAACACAAGATATTCAAAAACTGATAAGATTCTAAACCGTCTGAAGTATATTTTGAGAACCATTATGACATCATTTGAATATGAAGCCGTACTCCACTAACTATTTTATATTAAAAAATTTCCTCCACAATGCTCCGTGATATGTAGTACAATGTGTGGAATATTTTCTCGTGCTTCATTTTTATGGTACTTGAGCAAGCATATCAGAAAATTCTTCATGGGATCGATAATATTCTGCACAACAATACTTGTCGTTAGCATTTATAATTTTGGTGAAAAATAGGAAGTGCAACGTAAAATATCCATCGTGCATATTGGATGAATCATTTGTTTACCATTCCATGAGAGCATAATATAAAAAATAAAATAACCAGACGCATTGTTGTGATAAATATATCGTCGTTATCTTTATTTTAGAGATGCTCACATGCTTGAACTTTGCGGAATACCAGCTGGTGACCTAAGTGGCTAGAAAAATATATCGGAATCCCAACCAAATTGTGCCAATGCAAGTGCATCACTTAGGTATATTGCAATTCTTTGTAAGATCAATTGCATGTGGTGTAATCGAACCATTTTACTCTCCGGCGATGGAGGCATAGAAAAATGATCAATAACAGAGACAGAACAATCATGCTTAACGGTGGAGAACAAGTTAAAGTGTCACATGGATGAATAAGGAAGAAAAACCTTCAAAAAACAACCATTAGAAACATACATAATGTGACACTGTTGGGTAAGTGAATATATTTACCAATTTGTGTGAAGTGATTTTATGCCGTGAATGGATTGTGTGTAAATGCACCTCCTTTGACTGTGTAAAAAGCCCATGAAGTCTCTTCCAACAACATTGTGTGGGGCTCTATGATGGTAGTTTGTTCTGGAACATTGACGACATCCATACCTATATTGTTCATTACCTGCGAAAGTGGAACCTTTATGTGCAAAGTTTATTGGAACATAATAAAACTTAAACATTGGCATATGGAAACATGCGTAGAAAAAAACACAATCACCTCATTCGGCTGTTTAGTAGTCGATGACTTTTCTGTCTCTTCTACTAACATCGCATCCGAGCCTATGGCGGTGAGTTCTTTTTCGGAGCATCGGCAATATCTGTTTTGGCCGCGCTCATGATCTACAAAGGTGAAACATATTATCAAATAAAAACTCTACATATTGAAATATGAAAATTCATTTAAATATAATTCAATCGGTCTATGTATGTTTCTTACCATGCTTCTCAATTTTACCAATAGGTAGAGTTGCAGCCTTTTTTCGTTGCCGGGCTATCCGCTGCTTATTTAGGTATTCTTCTTTCATCTCAGTAGATAATCTAGCACATGGGACGAATGCAGCTGAGAATGTCACGTGAATGTCGATTCTTGGCTGCAAGAATTGTGGAGAGAGGGCGATTGCAGCTGGGTGGAACGTTAATGTTTGGTACCAGGCCGTGATTGTTTAATTCTGGACATATTTATTTCCTTAATTGTTTGGTACCAGGAGGTGATTGTTTCCTTCTGGACATATTTGTTTCCATAATTGTTGGACGTGATGGATGGAGAAATATGTTTCCTTGATTGTTGGGGGATTGGTTTGATACCAAAAAAACGTAAGTTTCTATTCTATTCAGAGCAGCGCAGAAACTGTGTGCCGTCGGATGCAGATTGGATAGCCGGATGAAAGCAAAGCGCAAAGTGAAATTTTTCAATAGTATACACAGTAACATAAAAAATAAAAAATAATACTATTCTATTTAATAGTATACACAGTAACATAAAAAATAAAAAATAATACATCGGCAATATGCACACATGGTTAACATACATGGTTCAACACTATTTTTTGTTTAAATTTGACACGATGCTAGCACAATCTTCACTAATCTTCTCCTTCCTAATAAATTATCTATTCCTTGCATTGTCGTACCAATGTCATCGATGCATCTTGAGACAGCTAGTTTCTTCATGATCCACTCCCTCTTAATATTTGACTCACCTATATCTTATTGATTTCTTGCAACTACTAAAGCACTTGTATAGAACAACAAAACAACAATCGACATTTATAATCTGAAAATAATTGTTGAATGGTCTATGAAGTTTGACTTCTCTACCAACATAAATAACCTAGCATCGAGGAACAAAGCCATGTTGATGTTTTTTACCATCCAATAACTCATATTGAGTGTGTGCTACATGAACTGCTGGTAGAACGAGTTCGTCGTTGGTACTTGTTACCGGTCATCAACGATGAACAAGGAACTTCAGAGTTCAGACAGTTCAACGACTCATTTAGTTGTGGTGAGACTACAAAATCTTCAGCAAAATAAACTCGATTTGTTGTGGTGAAACTACAAAATTTTCAGCCGAAGCTGACCCCTTCTGCAACGAGATCAACATCAACGCCAGTTTCAGAACACGGCCTTACACCGTTTTGATGTGCAGACCGCTGACGACTTCGACGACACCTACTACCAAAACCTTGTTGGGGAGTGCTGGCTGCTGCACTCGGACCAGGAGCTCTTCAACGTCGGGTGAGGTAGTACAACAACACCCCGAGCAAGTTATCGACCAATTTTGTGTCAGGCATGGTGAACACCTGCAATCAATTTACATTATTCATCTGTTTGAATCATTGACATTAACTTGTAGCACTATATGATTGTTGTTCAACGTGAAACGCTGAACTACTTAACCATGGCATGTAGATATTAGCAGTATCTAGATGTCCAGATATAGTTTTTCTGAAATTGTGTTGAACTATTAAAGGCTGATTCCAAGTATAAAAATAGATTAATAATTTCTGCATCGAAGACTAACTTGAATTAACAAGCTTGGCAGCCATCTTGAGGCCAACTCATTTTCTGAACACCCATAGCCTAAACCATTCAAATAGTTTGAATAAATTCACTGGCATGGTACATCGTATTTATTTAACTTTGCAAACCGTAGGCTTACCTGAACTGATCCGATGAATGTATCAGTGAAATAAGGGAACAGCCAAGAAAACACAGGACGGCTAGACGGAGCAACCATGTTGCATCGGCACTCGGGTGGTGGAGTCCCGTGAAGGTCGCAGCGGATAGCATGGCCGTCCGGCCGGTGCGGCGCTCAGAGGAGACCAGTGGAGGTCAGAGGTCGCGGCGGAGAGCATGGCCGGCCGGCCGGCGTGGCGCTCGGAAGAGACCCCGTGGTGGTCGCGGCGGAGAGCATGGCCGGTCGGCCGGTGCGGCGCTCGGAAGAGACCCAGTGGAGGTCGCGGCCGCCGCCCTTGGAGGAGCGCAGAAGAGAAAGTTAGGGGCCGGCCAGCGCCGTGCTCGGAGGAGAACCTGTGGAGGTAGCGGCCATCGCTAGCTGTGGAGGAGCCCGCAGAGGCAAAAGAAAGGGGCGCGGCCAGCGCGGTGGTCGGAGGAGAACCCTTGGAGGTCGCGGTCGTCGCCGGCCGTGGAGGAGCGCATGGCGCGGCTACGAACATATGGGAATGGGATCTCGCCGGCAGGACGGCTGCTCCAGGCAGTGCGCGAATCAGGCGACTTCCTACGGGAGATGGGATCGGGGATCGGGGTCACCAGCGCGTCTGGAACTCTGGATAAATCGTAGAAGATCGGAACAAGATGGAGGACTGCGGGTTGATTTCTTGAATTGCGTCTGGAACTCTGGATAAATCACGTCTGATTGAAATTTAATACTGGACGTGATTGGTGTATGTAATCTAATCTTTCCAAAAATAATGATGTGATTTTTTCCTTGATTGGTGGCGAATGGTGGACGTGATTGTTTCCTTGGTTTATGGCGATCTAATTGCTAGCCAATAATTCTGAACCTTTTTTCCATCTGGAGCAGCGTGGGTTTGATGGACTATTTTGAGAGCGATTTGATGGACAATTAACGGTTAAGATTGCTCCAATGTTTGATGTCAAAGTGGACACCATCCCCAACTGCAATTTCTTTACTATTAAATTGGAGTTGGGGATGGTGTCACTTTGAACATCAAACATTGAAGAAATTCCAGCTGTCCGATCACTCTAAAACCGCCATCACACCGTCCGATCTTCCACGAGGCCAGATACACGCTATTCTCTCCCTCATCAATTCTAACCACTAATTTCGCTACTAAAATCATTGCCTTCCTACGTCAAAAAAAAATCATTGCCTTCCTTCCCCAGTTTCCGTAACCTGCAATCTCTTCCAAATCTAATTTCTGCCGAGTTGGACACCATATTTAGCGATTTTCTGCCTATGTAGACTCTACTCGATTTACACAAATCTCTCGTGTGGAGGCCCCTCTACCAGATAATGGAGGTCGACGACCATCTATAGGCGCGACGGCGGCTGTTTCTCTCCCTGACCACCGAGGTCGATGACCGTGCTGAGGCCATCTACAGGCGCAACACCGTTGCCGCTATTGTCCGCGACGGCAGCTGTTTCTCTCCCTGACCACCTAGATCGATGACCGTGCTGAGGCCATCTACAGGCGCAACGCCGTTGCCGCTATAGTCCGCGCTGCCGCCGCCCCTGCGTGCCAAGAGCGAAGCCGTGGTCGTCCACAAAGGTGCGGCTTAGTGGCCAATTCGCCACCATGGCCTGCATCGACATCGCCTCCCTGCGGGCGGGATAACTGCTAGGCTGCTAGACGACGTGGTGCGCGGGGCAGCGACGAGGTGGATGCACTCGAGCCGCCTGCATGGATGTGAAGGTAGTCGCATACGCCGAGGCCTTGGTACGTCGCGGTGAACACGACGGTTCAACTGGCGAACGCGCTCTTCGTTCTTGAAATATTGTCATCTTGTGACGAGGAAGACTGCCACGGAATACATCCGAACCTGGAAGTGTGTGCGTTGTGGTGGACTGGTGGTGGAGGACGGCTAGCATCCTGGAGGGCCTCACGGGCTCACGGCAAGGTCGTGCATGCACAATGCAAGAAGGTATTGAGTAGATATTAACACAATTTTTTTTAGATCAAAGGCCAAAGTCCCGACGTTAAATTAATAACGCCCTCAACGGCGACAAGGTACAAAGAGCTGAACCCAGCTTACAACACACACCCACACGAATTGCCAATATGGCTACAACCGGGAACTCGAACGACGATCACGACCCTTACGAAGCCTACGAAGACTCGGAGAAGACACCAGACAGCAACAGTGTCGGGCCGGAGCTCACCCTAGAGAGAGCCATCGAACACGCACGCCGTCAACAGAACTCCCCGCCGCGGGCAGCGCCACCAGTGGCCGACCACCACTGTGCATCGACCACCGCCGATCGAACCCCAACAAGCAGCACCATGGAAACTCAACAAGGAGGCAGGGCAGGACGCAAGCCTTGCCGAAGGTCGCGAAGCGAAGAACCAACGCCATCTGAAGAAACATGGTAAGCTCCAAGACGATGTCTTCAAGAAGAACACGACACGAGAGCGCCGTCACCGCCCGATCCGCAGATCTTAGGTTTTCACCCGAAGCACCTTGCTCGCCGAATACCGCGCCTCAGCCTCACCACCAACGGAGAGCCGCACACTGTGAACTCCAAGGTGGCGTCTTCAAGAAGTTCACGACACAAGAGCGCCGCCACCGTCCGATCCGAGGATCTTGGGCTTTCACCCGGAGCATGTAGAAGGACAAGGAGAAGCCTCACCAACGCCTTCAAGAAGGGAGCGGCGTCCGCGGACGTCGCCGTCGTGGCCCGAGCGGCCAAAGGTTTCCCCACGGCAAACACTCCCCGCCTTCTACACAGGAAATCAACCGACGAACGATCGACCCGCTGCCACCGCATGCTGCTCGCCGGCCACCACCGTGAGATTGCATCATGTTGTGTTCACCATCTTGTGTTCTGTGAAGTGATATTGGTCGGGTTTAAGTCCCACACCACGCATTCTGCTGGTGGTTACTTTGTGATAGCGTAGGGATCTCTTAGAGATATATACAAGGTGAGAGTGGAGTATTACTGTAGTAGTACTTAGTACCTGCAGTAATTTTTTGTTTGCGCCTGTCAATTGTAGGTTTGGAGTGACATAACTATTTAGCACAACAAAAGGGCGTGAAAGCTATGCGATGAGCTAAATAAATTGTTGCCAACACACTGAATATAATTTGCATTCCAGTGGAACGTTTGACAGGTTGTTCTTTGTCAACCTGGAAAATTGATTATTGTTTCAGCTAATCCAGTAATACTGAAGCTGAGACCTTACGCAACAACATAAGATATTTTCCCTTTACCTTAGAATTTTGTTAAGTTAAATTTTTATTTCCTACAATTAAACAATTGGACAAATATCCTACCACTCCTAAAACACCAAATACACTATATCGTTTCCTCGTGCATTTATTCGCACAACTTGCATAACAAGCCAGTCGATGAGATTATATTTTATTATAAGTCAGTCTGTGTAAACTTTTTATATCATTACCTAAACTACTAGATTTGTTTGTATGTCAGCAAAGTCATCCTCATTCATTTTAAGTCCAACTAATTCTTTATTATGCTTTCTAAAACATTTGGAGTAGAGAAAAATTGGCATGGTCATTCCATGGGCTGGATTTGTGGAGTGTTTGTGCTATTTGGTTTGTGATTATGGTGTGTATTTGAGTAATGGGTGTTTCTCCATGTGTTATTATAGAGTTATTTGGGGGAGCTTGGGCCTTTTCCATGCCCTGTTGTGTTAGATTCTCAAATATTATGCTCATAGAAGATATTTTGGGGTTTTTTGTTTCTATGATTTTGCCTTTTGTGGCCGAGGATGGTGATTTATATGTTTACTGTTAGTCAAACTACTAAATATGTAGAATAGAGCTAATAGGTCTCTATTTTCCACATTCCTTCTAATTTATGATTGCTGACTTTGTAAGATATGGTTGTAAATTTGTGTGAGCATTGTGAATGACAAGCAATATAGCCAACAAAGAAAATTTGTTTGAGAACCTCATGGAGAATTTTAGCTTTTATATTTCCTACTCCCTCCGATCTCTTTTAATTGTTTCGGATTTAATACAACTTTGTACTAAATTCGAGTCAGTAAAAAGGACCGGAGGAAGTACCTGTCATTCACTTTTGTCAATTTTTGTCACTAACACAACCATCTCCTTGCAGTGAAGAGGAAATCAATTTGGACGGCGCGTTCACTTTACTGAAAATATTGCCTGTTGCACTTAACAATCTCTCGAAAGTCAATGTGGATGGCTCGTTCATGGATAGTGCAGTGTGACATGTAGATGGGGCTTCCGTACCATGAATTAGGTGAAGGTACAATTCAGACATCACATCAGGTATTTAAACTGTGAAGGTTCTTCAGGCAGGAGACATGGGCTAATTCCTGCTACTAGCCATCATGTGTTGTGATACAAAATTTCTATACATGGCGCCATCAAGGAAGTAAATGCACTGCTATATGATCATCATTTTATTAATTTTGATGAGCACTTTTAGCACAAGAGTGTAATATAATGTAAAGATTGAAACTGTGGCATATGGATGGTCATGTTTTTTACCTCGAGAGATGCCAAAAGTTTTATCATTTATATCCTTCCAAGATATGTATCTACAATGCGTGCATGCTTCCCGAGTTAATCAAGTCCACTCACTGCTGCATTGTTAGTGTGTGGAATGTGCAATTCCCAATGTTGCCAGAAGTTAAAAAAAATATTACTTCTTACCAACAAAGGATTTCAAACCAAGTTCTTTTTTATGTTGACTCATTGTCATGTTCATAACATCCATCTAGAGCATCTATTTACATGATGGTGAACACAATTGACGGCTTGAAGAGATGTATGTGATGGTTACCATGTAGGTGAACGTAAGGGAAAGAAATCACATCATATTCTGTTAAGACTGAAACGTTTGCAAAATTTGATGAAAATGCAAAACTAGGTTGCTCTTTCCCTGGAAAGTATTGGGAAAGGAAAGGGTCATGATTTTATATGTTCATTTAGAAAGAAATTTGAGAATCCGTAGCAACGCACGGGCATTCAACTAGTAATAGTAAAGATTGCTAGAGATGGCTATAAGAGATATGGAGTAATACATTGTATGATTAATATCTATTGATTTCTCAAACTGATGTTGCGGGTATGGAAATGCATGCCTTCTCCACCAGTGTACATGCCTCAATTGTTGCATGCACCTCCTAAATTTAAGGGCGACAACGGGACACTCAAATCAGCATAGAATTTCAACTTCCAAGAGCGAATCACCAGCCGCACATGGCCTCCTTAATTACACCGTGACGGAGGGCAGACTTGGGAAGGCTTTTTAACCGTACCCACGCCTTTTTTTCAACGAGAAAATAGAAAAAATATTACGCTTTAATTAAGGAATATAGTTTTTTTAAGAAAAATCCGGAATATAGACTTTGTTGCATTGCACCACTTTTGTGGACAATTTTTTTAGGATTGGATTATGCAAACTCCACTATGTGCTCATGTCAATTGTCCGGGGTAATCCCGCTCAGTTCGGATGTAATTTTTCCTCCAAGTACATTCTTTACATTCTTTAATATTCACGACAAAAACTATATGGCTTATACTTATGAATGGATGGAGTAGTATGAATGATGTTGTATACCCTCTCCGTCCATATGCTTAGGACGTATAAATTTTCCAGATTTTTGTCAAAGAACAAGGCACATGGTGAATTTGGTCCCCGTTTTCCAATACTACCCCTCAATCCCCATCCCTATACTTCATTCTCCTCCCACGCGCCTGGAGCTGGAGCAAGCCTTGGCAATTGAGTGATCAGGGAGCGGCGTCCCCGTATCAGGTCGAAAGGAACCATGCAAGTGGCAGCACCATCGAGAAGGTGGCAGAACACCTCCGCCGGCTTCCCCATCCCACCCTCGACACAGGTGTGATGGAAAAGCAGAACCACGACCCTCGATGTCGTGTCGACATCGAGGGGCACGAATGCGTAGAGCAACTACATGACGATCATGACTCCGGTGTACCGTAGCTTGAGGGTGGATGGGATAACGGCTTAGCGTGGCGAGCTTCGAGGAGCACGGCAACGGATCATGGCGAGCCGCAGGTGGTGGCGATGATATGCTTGGGGATGCAAATGGAAGAGAACGAAAGGCAAAACTGAAAAGAAAATGTAGTCTGAGACGCTGCTTAATCCATGCGCCCGCGAATATATGCCTTAATGCTTGGAAATGGAGGAAGTATGCAGCAAAACGCCTTGTGGGAGAAGGAGGTCAAAAGCTCGTGGAGGTTCAACAGGAGAGACATGTGGTGGTGTAGCTCGCACTAGCTAGGTCGATCCCTACAACTAGCTCTGCACTAGCATGCATGTGTTTAGTCATATTCGTGGTTTTCACCCATGGATGCTCCATGTTCTACGAGCGAGCTAGATAGGGTGCAAAAGTTACCAGTATTAGTACTGATCATAAAGCCCTATCGAAATATAAGCCTAGCTTTAACCATAGAATAAACTAACAAAATATAATTTATTTGCCACATGAAATGAACCGTGGGAAAACTTATTTCAAATACGAATCCAGCAGTATAATTTATGAAACTTATATTTATATGTTATATTTTCATGGTTAAAATTTGGCTCAAATTTCAAGGGGGTCCTATGTCCTTTGATCTGGCTTCGCACGACCGAATCCCGCTCACTGATGAAAAACACACATCAATATAGTGTAGAAGCGACGTGGATCCTCGTACCTAGGAGATTTGAGGCTGAATCATGTGTGTCACCTCTATCTAGATGATACAACCATCGGTACTAATAACATCTCCATTCACGTCCCCCAAAACTGCCTCCAAAGGTTTTTGGGCGCGTCGGACATTTTATCGCCCTAGTCGAGTGCCCGAAAAGCCCTTTTCCGCCCGGCGCGGCCCAATACGTTGTCCGGCAACCCCGAGGTTGTACCCGCTTCACAGGGAACACTTCGGGCGCGCCAAACAGAGCGCAAAGTGAGGCGGGGAGTGGCAGACCCGACGCATCATTGACACACGAACGACACTCAACCGTCACCTACCTCGCAACGGAAGTTATTGGCGCGCAGCGACACGTCTCGTCGCGTCTATCTCTCCGTGTCGGCGTTAATGGAAAACCCAAAGCATTTTCGAAACAAAAAAGAAATGCAAATATGGGCAAGAAAACGTCAATACGAAATGAACACGAACGATGCACTCCCGGGCTTGGGTGGTCTCGGTAAACAAGGGGTGAAGGTTAATGTACTCGTATTTAATGTGGTTGTTTGTCCAAACTCTTAGAAGAATCTGTCAATATATATATTTCATTATATATTTTGATGATATTGATTTTGTATTTTGCATGTTAACGGGTTTTGATAAAATCTTTGTCAAACTTCACATAGTTTGACTTTCTAAAAAAAAACCTTAAATTTTGGGATGGAGGTAGTAATTGGGAGGAATGGACAGAATATAGCCATACCCAGGTGTCTAGCAGTACACCCAATAAAATCGGTTTGGTGGATGAGCTGGTCCTTCAAGTAGCGGGCAGACAGTGGAGTATATTAGATTAGTAGGTGGGACGGTAATTAGTGATTGTCGATTACGGGACCCCGCCCATCATTTGACGAGCGACGGTTAGCTCCACAAGATTGTTAACCAGATGTTAAAATAGGATGTCCCACCTAGATCAGCGATGCAGGTGTGTTCTTCTGTTGTTAATCCATTATTACTACTTGTGTCATTGATATTGAGGGCTGATTTATCTTGCTGAATTAGCAATCGAATGTGTGTACCTGCCGAAGGTTTTGGTTCATTTAATAATGAAGGATCCCACCAAAAAATGCTGAAAAGGAGTCTCCACTGGAATATACTAAAAAGTAATCGTGCTGAAAATAGTACTGCATAAATGAATCAAAGGGTTGCCATTTTGCATCCCGACCCTGCTTTGCGTGAGTTGAATTTGGTAATTCTAGATGCAGGGTAGCAATAAATCTTGTGTCAGCTGATTTCAAAATTGGAATTCTCTTTATTTTATGGATAAGTAATGTTGACCGATTCCAGGAATGCAGCCGCTCAAATCGGGAGAGAGAGATTCTGATTAAGGATAGCTGTAATTTGGGCATGCATCGAGCTGGGTGGTTTGCTGGGCCTGGGCCCTCCTCCGTATTTGGACATATCTTTACATGGAACAATACTACTAAAGCTACAAGACGGAGATGTAGATGAGAAACAAATGGCAGGAAGGGGTTAGGATAACCGGAGCCTCCACTGTTGGGTGGCGACAGGCGAGTCATGACCGAAGTTTCAAATGGATTGACTTTTTATAAAGCTAGCCAAGGAAAATGAACTTTCGATCAAATTTGAAGCTAGCTAGTCTAGTGACTAGCATAGATTGGTCATAAAACCATGAAAGTTGAAGTATTTTCTTCTAGGAACAAAAGTTTTAGACCAGCTAAATAATCAACGAAAGCATAATCAGCAAATAGAGTTTAGAATTTCGACATGACCTTATTGTTTTTCGGACATTTAGATCACAGAGCAAACTCGGGACATTTCAAACAAACAATTCAACTCCAGGAGAAACTCCATGACACAAAACAACGAACATCAGGCAAAGCTGATGCACAGCATGGAAGTTTCCACAATCAATCCTCGGACGGGCACATACAACACATGCAGTGCTACAAAAATGTTTGTGAGTCTGAACCCCAGCTGCTTGCTGATGAGCTTGTCATATGTGGCCTGGTCAAACAGCAGCACGTTGTTCACCTTCTCCTTCCCCTTGCTCCACTTCTGCAACCAAGATCAATACAAATTCCATGAGAAGACAAGCAGTAAGAGTCGAATCAAATAAACAGGGAGATGGGCAGGATGAGAAGACAACAGTAAAAGTCGAATCAATCAAACAAGGAGATGGACAAGGATGCGATTCAACCTTCTGCTTAGTGATCAATGCCGAGACAGACCATTGGGTCATTCCATCTTAACGAGGCAGTCCTTGACAAAGGCAACAAACTTGGCCTTATCAACAATCCACGCCACCAAGATCTGAAAGTACCCTGTCCACGCGTTATGCGAAGTGAACCTGCAACACGTGTTTGTTTGATGCAAACAGCAAAGTGGTGAGCACCAATCTGAATGATGAAACAAGAGAAAGAAAAGGATAAATAGAGGTCAGTAAATTGCATAATATTAGATTAGATGTGGACTTGTAAATTTTACTCCAGAAATTAAGTAATGATGAAGAAACGCAAGCAGTTTGAGCAGGACCAGACCAGGAAATCATCTTTTAGTCTTTTCTCGGAAAGCTAAAGGGTAATCAGAACATGCTTGCGCAAAACTAAAGACAATCTTGTAAAAGATAATGGAAACCCAAAACAAAAACTCAAAATTGTTTTGTTTCCACACCTTTATTGCAGAAAAGAGTAGAGCAAACAATTTTCGGGCTCCAATCTCGTCCAACTAAAGTCATTACCTGGCCCAGGACATTGGACCTTAATGTAACAGTAACCACTCACATTCAGCAGTTGTGATAACTTACAGCGAAAAAACACATATAGAAGCTTTTACACTGCAAGGAAAATGGTGCAGCAAGCCACCGAATTCACCGGATAGAGCTCAGCTTTAGTTCAGTTATAGTACAGGGCAACTAATCCACTTAAATTTCCAGTTCAGCTAAAAAGAATATTTGCTGGAAACGCATTTCCAACGAATCACATGCAAACAAATTATCGGCAATAGTCCAACTTATAAGAGAATCAGTAAATGAAAATCTCCAGCATTAATAAGAAAAATATCATCTTAGACAAGCGCTTAAGTTTGCATCTAGAGTTGCATATAACTCTTTTATCAAAAGAAGTAGAGTTGAAATTAGCAGCTCGTCTTTTTCCAATATTTTTAGACTCTTTGGAACCCCGATTCAAATGAAGTACTGGACATTTCAGTTCCGTATGAATCTAGTATAACACAGGTCTTTCCTCGTGATTAGAGAAACTAAGAAGTATATAAACCAAGGAAAATGAGTTTATATGGTTAGATGAACAGAATCCACTATCCCGAGCCCTACATTTTCTGCCAAGCACCGATGGATGGAACAGAACATATGGGATATAGCTCAACCGTAACAGCGGCACATCAAATTCTAGGTTTAGACAGAAATCTGAACACACTCATGCATCAAGCACCATGAACTGTAAAAGTAAGCTATTCAGAGTGATGAGTAGTGACATTACGTTTGCCAACAATCTTCCTGACCTTGCTCACAAAGTCCATACTGATGGCCTAAGAAACAAGCAGCAAATGTTGATACAAACACCGACAAACCTCAGTACATATACAATCAAGATTCAAATTTTTTTAAGGCGACATAATTAAATGGAGTAAAATCGAACAAGTGTGAACCATAGAGCATGTAGAATAGAAGAGGGAAAAAGGGAACCCGAGTAGCTCACCTGAGGTGATGTAGTCACCGCCACCAGCTGCATGGTGCCGGAAGGCAGCCTAGCCTAACACCGCGGGAGGCCATCGCCCCCAGCGGCATTGTGCCTGTGCCAGCCTAGCCTAACGCAGCGGGAGGGCACCGCCAGCCTAGCAGGAGCTCCGGGTTCATGGGTGCGTCATTAAGCTGAAAAACAAGTTCAAAAAGATGAGGTTGCCCATGTTACACAATCTGGTAAGTGTGAAGATTCAGTATTTCAAGAACAATGATGATGTTGATAGCTTAAGATATTGCCCATGTTCCAGTATGCAGCAGCTCGTGTTGTGTCGTGGTTGGGGAAGACAGAGCAGCGGCAGCAGTGAGTGCAGTGGGTGACCTGCAGAAGAGGGATGAGCAGATGAGTTAGCTGCTGCTTTCCCGATGGCCTCCATTGCGTGAAGGGCGGAACCGAAATCTTGCCGACCGGGAGGGAGCGGTGGTTGGCACATACCATGTCCGCGTGCGTTGTGTGGTGGGTGGAGTGGAGGAAATGGCGAGGGAGCTTGAGCGGGGCGTCAGCGTCCCTCCTGGCGTGGCCAGGCCATCGTCCGCGTCGATCCATCCATGGCGGCCGGAGGTGGGGCGGCGTAGGCGGGCGGGGAGGAGCAAGAGAAGGCGGCGGCGCGATTTGGAGAGAGAAGGCGGCGGCGCGATTTGGGGTGAGGGGCGATGGTTGGGTAGCACGGCTTGGTTTGGGGCCAACCAAAAATGCCCGCTCGAGGTTTCTTTGTTGTTTTTGTTTTTCAGGCTGGCAGTAGCCAGGCGTGCCCGTGGAGGTGGAGTCTGAAAATTAAGAATGAGCGCGCGCGCTCGGTCGACTCGATCAGTGGACGACGACCCGGAAAGCACCGTCACGGAGCAGCGGTGGCAGCGGAGACATATCATTCCGGCGGCAGGAAGCGACTCTGAGCACCCTTGAGAGAGAAAGAGAGCACGCCCGACCAATTTATCGATCTTTCTCCACCATCCCCCGCCGCTGCTCATGTCCGCTGCCTCGAAGACCTCAAACAGAGCACCCCGGTTCAGACGCTCAGTTTGGACCTTCCACTTTTGTTTTATCATCAACAACCGATCACCCGACGCAACCAGGTAGTGGGGAAGAAGGTCGTAAGCGCTCCATGGATCCATGTCATTATTCGTGGTGCTGAATACGCAATGCATGCTGATAGGCTTGTCGCCGATGATGTCCACAACATAAAGGCATAGAGGGTGTGCACCCAGGCGTGTTGTGGTGAGAACATAGAGCTTCTCCTGGAAGACAGCGATGTCGAGGATACAGCCGGAGTAGTCGTCCCGGGCGCGCATCCACCGCCATACGAGGTTCGCCGGCCGACTCAGGCCGGCAAACCAAGATGGTGAGATATACCATGTTTCCTGTCCGGACGGCCGTTACATGATCGGACACCACCACCACCTTGCGGATGTTGTCGACCTCGAGCAAGGTGCCCGGTCGAGTGACGATCCGAGGGGCTGTCTTCTCCCGGGAGAGAGGGTTCAGCAGCGACAGCGAGCATCCCTCGTTGGTGTTCACGAGGAAGAGCATGCTGCCGGTGGAGAGACGATTGGCGACGTGGTCATCCTGGACGACGACCCGGTGGTGGCGCTCGCCGTCGGGGAGGCTGAGGAAGGCACCGTCTGGGAGCGCGAGCCACGGGAGAAGCGGTGGCAGCGTAGACTGCATGCGCGCCGCGGCGCGCCACATGCGGCATACGGCACGGAGTCGGACGCGGCTGGCGTGGGATGGTATGCGCCGGAGCACGAGGCCCAGAAGCTCCGACGGGAGATCTTGCCATGGTCGACGTCGGCCGCAGAGACTCGGTGGCGCCTCCATCGCGATTATGATCTTGCCGTAGCTCCAACTCTATAAGCCTCTGACTTGATTAATATACAAGTGTACGAGTACCGAGAGTCCAGTACAAACCCGCGCCAAGGACTCCTCTTGGGATTCCAGCTGAAACATCCTCCTTATATACGACCGGCCGCCGCTACCGCAAGTCCCCAAGCTAATCGAATCGTCATCATGGGGATGCTGTTTGAGACAACCTCCAATTCCAAGCGCGCCGACGACGACACCTTGTCCGACGCACAGCACGTCGAGGCGGCAGGGCTGCGGGAGAGGACCAAGGCGTTTCTGGAACGCTTACCGGAGGCGGCGGCGCTGAGCCCGCCGGAGCTCGAGGCGGCGGTGGACAGGATCATCGTTCAGTCCTGCCCAGAGACGGCATCTCCGGCAGCGCCAGGCAAGGTGCGCCTGTTGGACGTGCACATCAGCCTCTTCCTGTGTGGGATGATGCCCGATGTTGACCAGCTCCCCGGCGTCGCCCCTGGCGGAGTATTCCCCCCGGGGTGGCTCGAGGCTAGACGGCGGCAGCTGGACGAGGAGTGTCGGGAGGAGAATGGGCACGACCTCCGCGTGCTGCTGGCCAAGATCAGGGTCGATCTCCTCACTAGGGGCTACGTGGAGGTCCAGCTGGAGTACATCCAATACTTCTTCCAGGAAGCATGGAGGCAGGCAAGTGATAATCTATAGTAGTAACAAATTAAATTGGCTACTGGATTCGATTGAAACTCACCTATGTAGAACTATATACCAAAACTCAAAAGTGATTTAGGTGTATATGTTTCTGTCTAGCTTTTTTTTTGTTTCTTTTTATCCACCTATGTAGAACTATATATCAAAACTCAAATGTGATTTAGGTGTATATGTTTTTATGTTTTTTTTTACGACGCCTCGGACAGAGTTAGCTTGGGCGTCGGGGCGGCGGCAACGGGCACAAGCACGGCGGTGGAGTTATCCTCCTTCCGCCGATGTGTTCTACGCGATTTGGTGGATCTCGGCATCTCAGATGTTGCAACGCCTGGTTTGGGGGACTCAGCACGGCCGCTAAAATCTCCAACCTATTATCGGACGTTGGTGATGTTGTTAGTTTTAACACTACTTTGGAACAAACAAATAGAATTAAGCCCTTTGGTATTTTTGTCGGATTCAATCACTTTAGTGAAACTCACTCATGTGTGATGAAACATTTGCATCATTCAAGTGGTTGTTTTGAGGTCTTCCTAAATGCTCAAAATGGGAAGATGCCTAA
>NC_061513.1:312946410-313025137 GCF_022539505.1 Lolium rigidum
TATACACTAGTAGAAAATGGGTTTTTTTGTTAGGAGTTGCAAGGAGCATTAGTCCCGGCCGTCATATGAATCACAATAGTCCCGGTTCCAACGACTAGAACGCGCGACCACATCTAGTCCCGTTTCGATCGAGACCTTTAGTCCCGGTTTGCGATACAAACCGGGACTAAAGGAGAGGCAGCGGGTGCATTAGGCTGAGAGCATCTTTAGTCCCGGTTTTTTTTATCACAAACCGGAACTAAAGACCTTTTTATTTACGTCAAAATATCTAAAAGTTTGGAAAATTGAAAACCCTAAAAAGGGACCTTTACTTCCGGTTGGTTCCACTACATCAAATTAAAAGACTAGTAGTGTTCATTAAAAATAAAAGACTAGTCGTATTCATATCTAGGCCTATAGTACATGTACTCGAAGTCGCCGTCGTTGTCGTCGGAGGAGCCGTTGTCGTTGTGTCAACACCCGGATTTTTAAGTCCAGATGCCTATTATGACATACATCGCAATCCCAGAAATATTGTTTTTGCGAGACATAATAGATTGATATCACAGAACATCATTCATTACAAACCATAATTGTCTTACATCAAAGGATCACATGATCCAGTCTTAATACAACAGTTGATCTAATGATCAATTACAAAACACACAGCGGAAGAAACGTAGTAGCGGTCCATCTGTTCCACAGGCAACACTTGACGTCAGGAGTAGTTCTAGTTATCGTAGACATCCTGCTGTCCACCATCCTGGTACTGGTTCTCCTCTTCATAGTCTGGCCATTTGAATAGCCAGGGATACAGCCATGAGTACTTTAAAGTACTCGCAAACTCATACTAGTGTAAGTACTAACAATTTTAGTAAGAGGGTTCTAACCTCTAGGTTCATTTGCATAAAGCCAGTTTTATTTCATAAGCATTTAGTAAACAAAGACTCTTTATTTGCCTAACTAACTCAAGTGGGAACATTAGTGTCATTCCCACAACTCTGTTGTGATCAAGTCAAATTCACCTTTCAATTCACCAATCACTTTTAGAAATCATCTGACAACGGAACAGTATGGCCATCCAACCGTCCATAACCGTGGACACGGCTATTCGAATAGGTTTACACTCTGCAGAGGTTGCACACTTGTGCCACAACATTTGATTACATCCGTCAGTGATAGCCCTGAATAATCATACTCAGTATGCGGATCATCTCGCTATCACTGGGAGGCCAAGCTCATGGGGGAGGTGCCTATACTAGGGTATGTAAGTGAAATGTTAATGGTTGATGATCCGCATACTGAGTATGATTATTCAGGGCTATCCCTGACGGATGTAATCAAATGTTCTGGCACAAGTGTGCAACCTCTGCAGAGTGTAAACCTATTCGAATAGCCGTGTCCGCGGTTATGGATGGTTGGATGGACATAATGTTCCGTTGTCAGATGATTTCTAAAAGTGATTGGTGAATTGAAAGGTGAATTTGACTTGATCACAATAGAGTTGTGGGAATGACACTAATGTTCCCACTTGAGTTAGTTAGGCAAATAAAGAGTCTTTGTTTACTAAATGCTTATGAAATAAAACTGGCTTTATGCAAATGAACCTAGAGCTTAGAACCCTCTTACTAAAATTGTTAGTACTTACACTAGTATGAGTTTGTGAGTACTTTAAAGTACTCATGGATGTGTCCCTGGCTATTCAAATGGCCAGACTATGAAGAGAAGAACCAGTACCAGGATGGTGGACAGCAGGACGTCTACGATAACTAAGACTACTCCTGACGTCAAGCGTTGCCTGTGGAACAAATGGACCGCTACTATGTTTCTTCCGGTGTGTGTTTTGTAATTGATCGTTAGATCAACTGTTGTATTAAGACTGGATCATGTGATCCTTTGATGTAAGACAATTATGGTTTGTAATGAATGATGTTCTGTGATATCAATCTATTATATCTCGCAAAAACAATATTTATGGGATTGCGATGTATGGCATAATAGGCATCTGGACTTAAAAATCCGGGTGTTGACAAATTGGTATCAGAGCCATTGTTTGACCATAGGAGGCCCTAGTTAGAATGGACGTCTGAAAAACTTAGTTTCAAAACAAATGAAGTGAATATTTATGAAAACTTATTCTTACTCTTATCCTTGAGATCTTTTCAAAATGAGAAATCCATGCTCTACTTTTCCTTGTAATCCTACATAAAATTCTGCACACTTGATCACTTCTCTAACTTACTCATCCTAATTGCTCATAGATGGAGTACCACTATGAGTCCTATCAGCTTGGCCACGGAGGAGACCTAATGTTCGAGAAGGATTTGGAGCAACTAGTTGAATATTTAGGACGCCCGTATCCCGAGTTCTTTGGAGTGCCACTCAATAATCAGTTGGGAAGACAACCTCAGTGGGAAGTTATCGCAGATCTGAGAAGCTATGAGCCCCAATTTGGAAAACCATATGGTTTTCTGTAAGGGGAAACACTTGGAAGGAAGGGATATCCAAAGCTATGCAAGAATCACTGGCCCGTCTGTGTGGACAGAATGTGAACAAGATCAAGAACACTCGCTTCTTTTACTACCCAAGACATGACCCCATGGAAAGGCCACTAACCATGCCACCGCACCCGGAGATGAACCACTATGTTGCATACCTGGACTTCATGTTGTACAAGAACCGCAAGGAGTTGGACAACACCCACGCCTTTCGCCAAGCACATTACCCCTGAAGACGAAGAACCCACCCTTCCGGATGAAGAGTAGTATCACTAGAGCACCTGCGTAGGTGCGAGTTTATATATGTACCTTTGTATTGTAGAACGAGGAGATGGTTCTTAAAACCATTGGTGTGTTAGTTTGTAATATGTGTTGTTTGGAATGAATGAAAAAGTGTTGTTGGTTTTTACCCCCTCAGCACTACTCAAGTTTTGAAACTTTTGAAACTTTACTCAAACAAGCCATAGAAAATTCCCTCTTATCTTATCATCTACCTCAATGTTCAGATGGCCCCTCCAACCCGCAGCACCAACCAAGATGCAATGCTCCAGATGCTGCAAATGATGATGGCAGATAAAGAAGTAGAAAGAGGTGAGCGACAAGCCAACCTTGTCGTACTGCAACAGCTAGCCCAGAACAACCAAGGACATGGACATCAGGATCATCTTGGGTCCAAGTTGAAGAATTTCCGGAACACTAACCCTCCCATGTTTAGCAAGACCGAAGAGCCGTTAGATGCAGATGATTGGCTCCAAACAATGGAGAACAACCTGGAAGATGCAGGAGTTGAAGCTGCAGAGAAAGTATTGTTCGCCACCCACTACTTGTCAGGACCTGCCAGAGCCTGGTGGACTAGTGCCCGTGCAATGAATGTGGGACAAATGATGACTTGGGAAGACTTCAAACTCAAGTTCAGTAAGTACCATGTGCCCCAGGGTTTGATTAAGAAGATGAGGGATGAGTTCCGCAAACTTAAACAAGGAAGGATGTCCGTGGTGGAATACTGTGACAGATTCCTCACACTGTCTAGGTATGCCCCCGATGAGACCAACACCAACGAGAAGCGGAAGGAGAGATTTCTGAATGGACTGCATGATGAGATGCAGACTGTGCTCGTGAATATCCCGTTTGCTGACCTTGAAGCCCTTGTGGACTCTGCCATCCAAATGGAAGGAAAACTCCACCAAGCCAATGAGAACCGCAAGCGCAGAATGATGAACCGGAATGGAACCAGCAATGCACAGAAGTACCGCAACAATTCGCCTGGAGGATTTGCCCCAAGACACAACAAGCCACCTGCTCAGACGTTCCGTCCAAACTACCCCAACAATAATGGAGGACACCCGAAGCCCGTTGTTGTTGTTGTTGTTGCGGGACAAATGATGACTTGGGAAGACTTCAAACTCAAGTTCAGTAAGTACCATGTGCCCCAGGGTTTGATTAAGAAGATGAGGGATGAGTTCCGCAAACTTAAACACGGAAGGATGTCCGTGGTGGAATACCGTGACAGATTCCTCACTCTGTCTAGGTATGCCCCCGATGAGACCAACACCAACGAGAAGCGGAAGGAGAGATTTCTGAATGGACTGCATGATGAGATGCAGACTGTGCTCGTGAATATCCCGTTTGCTGAGCTTGAAGCCCTTGTGGACTCTGCCATCCAAATGGAAGGAAAACTCCACCAAGCCAATGAGAACCGCAAGCGCAGAATGATGAACCGGAATGGAACCAGCAATGCACAGAAGTACCGCAACAATTCGCCTGGAGGATTTGCCCCAAGACACAACAAGCCACCTGCTCAGACGTTCCGTCCAACAACAACAACAACAACAACAACAAAAACAACAACAACAACAACAACAACAACCATAATGGTAGCAACAACAACCCTAACACTACCCCCAGGACTGGAAGCAATGCTGTCCCAGTCACCCCAAAGGACAAGTCAACTGTGACTTGTTATGAATGTGGAGTTGTGGGTCACTACTCCAATGAGTGACCCAAGAAGCTTGCCAAGACTGCCCCCAATACCGCTGCACCTGCCCAGCAATAGCGCCGCTTCGCAGCTAGAAGGAACCCGAACAACCGCAACGGCCGTCTCTACCACATGGGTGCCACAGAAGCCCAAGAAACACCCACTGTCATACAAAGTATGTTTTCATGTTAACCCAATTGCCCAATCTCTCTTAGGTTCCTAACTTTTCTTAAATCTCGGGACGAGATTTTGTTTAAGGGGGAAGGGTTTGTAACATCCCAAATTTTAAAACAAAGAAGAAAATGAATTTCACTTATTCCAAATTTTGGAGCCAACAAAAACTTTAATGAAACCACTTGATATGCATAGTATTCAAGTATGTATGATGTAATTTTTGCCATGATAGTTTGTTGGATGTATTGAACATGTTTCTAAACCCTAAACCCTACCCTTTTCAACACCAAAGAGGAACAAATACAAAGAAAACAAAAGAAAAGAAAAAGCATATATGGGCATATAGCCACAATTACAAATCTGGACCTATGCCCGTTTTACTTTACCAAAATGGTTGTGAACCATTGTTAAACCCAACCTAACACTAGCTAAACCCTAAACCAGGATTATTGGGATCAAAGAGAGACAAAGAAAAAGGGAAGAAAATCAAAATAGTTTCACAGATGAGGCTATGGCTATTTTTGCAAAACTTTAACCTAGGCCATTCTACCTTGTACCAATGGTTTGGAAACCTAACTGAACTCAAAATAATACATTTGAATCAAAGAAATGCAAAACAAATCAAAGGAAAAATAAAAAATCACTCACATATGATAATGGTCAAATCTGCCAACATTAACATCTTACCTACTTTGAGCCTCTGTTTTAAGAGATTTCTAATCTAGACTTGCTCAACTCTTTGCTCCTCATCCAAGAACTCATCAAGAGGATCATCTTTGGTAAAGACCAACCTTACAAATTCTTTGTCCATTGCTTAATTTAATCAAGCAAAGTTGCAACACCAAAGCAGATTTAAGATCATACTCATTTTGGATTTTCACAAAACCACTCAAATTTGCAAACCAACACCACCAACAGATGCCTAACATTATTTGACTAACACCCATAAAATATTTTGGCAAAATTTGAATTCAAAGTTCTTTCGGCCATTTGATCGAACACTTGGCATGCACCAATCTGCCAACCCTAGACATCCTTTTATCCATTAGGTTTTTGCATCAACCATCAAGCTTAGGTCATCATCAACACCCTCTTGCACCCAGTAGACATTTCCAAGCCTCGGAGACTTTGATCTTGCACGAATTCTTCAAGTACAAGGCCATGCCGTGGCATGATGCCACTCACCCAAGTCACTCTCCTCTCCTCTCACTTATGCCATGCATCAGCATGTCCTTGAGCTTCTCCACACTTTGCTGAGCACGCTAGACATCACCCTTGGCCGAGGAGACGCACGCAACGACGGGAACACAACGTGGCCACGACGCCCAGACGCGCCAGAGCGTGCACTGGCACGTCCCTGGACACGACAGAACGTCGCCTCGCCCCGTTGACTCCGTCCTCCTCCCGCCCTCTCCTCTCGCCCGTCAGCCTCGTCCTCCCCTTGACCTCCTCTTCTGCGCCAAGCATCATCACGTCACCCTCTACCTCCCAGACAACCCCATTGGCCCGCTCGAGCCCTGTAGTCGCCGTCACCGTCGACGCTCTCCGCCCCGGTACTGCGAGGACGACGACGTCGCCCGCACGCCCTCGTCCACCATTTTCAACGCTATGACGCGCGTCGTTCTCGCCATGACCTCAGGAACAGTCCTGCGTCCTTACCTTGCCCCTTCGTCACCCAGAACATCGTCGCCATGAACGACCCGAGCCTGCCCCGCAGCACCCCCTCGCCGCTATAAAAGAAGGCCACCCCTGCTCTTTCCCTTCAGACCAATCTTCTTCCCTCTCCTTACTGAGCCACCCTGAGCAGCGCCACCTCCCAATTTCACCCGTAGCTCGCCAATTGCTCGCCGGAGTCCGCGGAGCCGCCGCAGAAGGAGTCGACGCTAGGAGCCACCCCGGGAGACGCCGCAAGTACCTGGAGCTTCCTCATCGTCCGCAACGTCGCCCAACTTCCTCGCCGACGATCGCCGGCCACCGGTGAGCTCTCCGACCCCCTAGCCCCGCCGCGGCCAGGGCTCGATCTCGCCGGAGACGACGATGCCTGTGTGCCGTCTGATCGTATTCTAATCCGACGGTCCACGCTTTGCGTACCGTTTCGGTGTTTAAAGACACGCTGACATGTGGGGTCCGCTGTCAAGCCGCCTGCTGCGCGCTGAAGCGAAGCTGGGCCGGCCCGTTAGTGTTTCCCGCCTAAGCCCTTTTATTTGAATTCGTTGTTTTCGTTTAAATAGAAATTCAATACTGGTGCCCTATTCAAATTTAAATAAAACAAAATCTACTGAGCCAAATTTGATGAATTTTATATTTTTGGAAAGCCTATGAAAATCTCTAACCAACTACACTGGTCTCAAACCTAGATTCCTTGTATAAATCATATAGTAAAAATAACAAGTCAATACCTTTTCAAAATTTAAACAATGATTAAAAATCAACCATAAATGATTTTGAGTTGATTCCAACTCTCATAATTCACATTTCACATACTCTACATGAATATGTACAAAATATAGCATAGTTGTTACCATGATCATGGGCTAGAGCAAAATAATGGCTATGTGGCCATTTCTAGTCCATTTAAATTACCCAAAATTATTTATTAAAGAATATGAGAGGTTTCCTCTCATTTAAATCATTGTCTCAAGTAATTCAATATGAGGAAATAACTTTGGTATAAAGAACCTCATATTTAATTACTTGATGATATTAAATTGTTCCATAGTAGTGTTTAAATTGCATGAGGTGTAATACCTCATTTAAATCATTTTTCCCAAATGATAAATATGAAGTGTTGACTTTGGTCAACATGATCTCATACTTATTAGTTGAGGATCTTAAATCTTAGTAATGTTCAATGAGAGGAAATTATTTTCCCAACTTTAAATAAGGAAAACCCTAGTTGAGGATGAGTGATGATTGCGATGATGATAGATCATCTTGAGTGAGCCACATATCCGTTTATAGACGCTAGTACTGAAGGCTACGAGGAGGAGGAGGTCTTCTACGAAGAAGAAGAAGAACACTTTGATCAAGACACCAACCAAGGCAAGCTATTACCAATGCAAGCTACCCTAATGCAAGCTCTACTATTGCCAAGTTACTAGTGGAAGAGACTATGGCACTAGTATTGGTATTTAAAGTCTTATTCATCCAAACCCAAGTTTTATCTTGATTTAACTTTACTTTGTTTTACCAAGGTTTATTTGTTGTAGTTAACTTGTGTCTAAGTATAGAGTATCACAAGAGAGTCAAACTTAGCCTAGAGAGCAAGAATGTAGTTAGCACCCCTCATGATTAGTTGCTAGTGCTAAATTAAAATTGATTACTCTAGATGGGAACTTGTGAAACAAATGATTTTTTAAAACCTTGGAATGATGAGTTCATTCTATTGAGAGTTTTGAAGGTGAATGTGACTTTTGAATGACATGGTGAATTTGACAAAAACTGATGGTTGGGTTCGGATGCAATACCGTTCCACTTTTAGAGTACCCCCACAATACCTGATTATGGGTAAGGCTTTAGGTGGAAATTTATGTATCTTAGTATGGGTTTCCTCTAAACAAGCATCATAGAGGTTATGCAGAGGCGGCCTCCGTTGAAAGTGAAATGACGTGAAAAGAGTTGAATGTCCTACCCAAGCCCTGTGCAGTTCCTAGGATGGCAGTTTGCCATCACTGGGAGGCCAAGCTCATGGGGGAGGTGCCTATACTAGGGTATGTAAGTGAAAGGTTAATGGTTGATGATCCGCATACTGAGTATGATTATTCAGGGCTATCCCTGATGGATGTAATCAAATATTGTGGCACAAGTGTGCAACCTCTGCAGAGTGTAAACCTATTCGAATAGCCGTGTCCGCGGTTATGGACGGTTGGATGGCCATACTGTTCCGTTGTCAGATGTTTTCTAATAATGAATGGTGAATTGAAAGGTGAATTTGACTTGATCACAACAGAGTTGTGGGAATGACACTAATGTTCCCACTTGAGTTTTAGGCAAATGAAGAGTTTTTGATTATTAAATACTTATGAAATAAAATTGGCTTTATGCAAATGAACCTAGAGCTTAGAACCCTCTTACTAAAACTGTTAATACTTACACTAGTATTAGTTTGCGAGTACTTTAAAGTACTCATGGCTGTGTCCCTGGCTATTCAAATGGCCAGACTATGAAGAGGAGCACCCCTATCAGGAAGATGGACAATAGGACGTCTATGATAACTAGGACTACTCTGATACGTCCCAAACGTATCTATAATTTCTTATGTTCCATGCTACTTTATTGATGATACTCACATGTTTTATACACATTATATGTCATTATTATGCGTTTTCCGGAACTAACCTATTGACGAGATGCCGAAGTGCCGCTTCTCGTTTTCTGCTGTTTTTGGTTCCAGAAATCCTAGTAAGGAAATATTCTCGGAATCGGACGAAATCAATGTCCAGCATCCTATTTTTCCACGAAGCTTCCAGAACACCCGAGAGCCAGCAGAGGAGGGCCACAGGGCCACCAGATGACAGGGTGGCGCGGCCAGGGCCTGGGCCGCGCCCCCTATTGTGTCACCGCCTCGTCAGCCTTCCGACTCCGCCTCTTCGCCTATTTAAAGGTCCCTGACCTAAAACTTCGATACGGAAAAGCCACGGTACGAGAAACCTTCCGCAGCCGCCGCCATCGCGAAGCCAAGATCTTGGGGACAGGAGTCTCCGTTCCGGCACGCCGCCGGGACGGGGAAGTGCCCCCGGAAGGCATCTCCATCGACACCACCGCCATCTTCATCAACGCTGCTGTCTCCCATGAGGAGGGAGTAGTTCTCCATCGAGGCTAAGGGCTGTACCGGTAGCTATGTGGTTAATCTCTCTCATATGTACTTCAATACAATGATCTCATGAGCTGTCTTACATGATTGAGATTCATATGAGTTTTGTATCACTATTCATCTATGTGTTACTCTAGCGATGTTATTAAAGTACTCTATTCCTCCTCCATGGTGTAAAGGTGACAATGTGTGCATCATGTAGTACATGGCGTAGGTTATGATTGTAATCTCTTGTAGATTATGAAGTTAATTATTGCTATGATAGTATTGATGTGTGATACGTCTCCGACGTATCGATAATTTCTTATGTTCCATGCCACATTATTGATGATATCTACATGTTTTATGCATACTTTATGTCATTATTATGCGTTTTCCGGAACTAACCTATTGACGAGATGCCGAAGGGCCAGTTCTCGTTTTCTGCTGTTTTGGTTCCGAAATCCTAGTAAGGAAATATTCTCGGAATCGGACGAAATCAAGGCCCAGCATCCTATTTTTCCACGAAGCTTCCAGAACACCCGAGAGTCTCCAGAGGGGGGCCAGTGGGCCCCCAGACGATAGCCCGGCATGGCCTAGGGGGGGCGCCCCCCTAGTGTGTCACCGCCTCGTCGACCCTCTGACGCCGCCTCTTCGCCTATAAAAAGGTCCCTGACCTAAAACATCGATACGGAAAAGCCACGGTACGAGAAACCTTCCAGAGCCGCCGCCATCGCGAAGCCAAGATCTGGGGGACAGGAGTCTCCGTTCCGGCACGCCGCCGGGACGGGGAAGTGCCCCCGGAAGGCTCCTCCATCGACACCACCGCCATCTTCATCAACGCTGCTGTCTCCCATGAGGAGGGAGTAGTTCTCCATCGAGGCTCGGGGCTGTACCGGTAGCTATGTGGTTAATCTCTCTCCTATGTACTTCAATACAATAATCTCATGAGCTGCCTTACATGATTGAGATTCATATGATGATGCTTGTAATCTAGATGTCATTATGCTAGTCAAGTGGGTTTTACTTATGTGATCTCCGGAGACTCCTTGTCCCACGTGTGTAAAGGTGACAAGTGTGTGCACCGTGTGGGTCTCTTAGGCTATATTTCACAGAATACTTATTCACTCGTTATGAATGGCATAGTGAAGTGCTTATTTATATCTCTTTATGATTGCAATGTGTTTTGTATCACAATTTATCTATGTGCTACTCTAGTGATGTTATTAAAGTAGTTTATTCCTCCTGCACGGTGTAATGGTGACAGTGTGTGCATCCGTGTTAGTACTCTGCGTAGGCTATGATTATGATCTCTTGTAGATTATGAAGTTAACTATTGCTATGATGGTATTGATGTGATCTATTCCTCCGACATAGTGTGAAGGTGACAGTGTGCATGCTATGTTAGTACTTGGTTTAGTTGTGTTGATCTGTCATGCACTCTAAGGTTATTTAAATATGAACATTGAATATTGTGGAGCTTGTTAACTCCGGCATTGAGGGTTCGTGTAATCCTACGCAATTAGTGGTGTTCATCATCCAACAAGAGAGTGTAGAGTATGCATTTATCTATTCTCGTTATGTGATCAAAGTTGAGAGTGTCCACTAGTGAAAGTCTAATCCCTAGGCCTTGTTCCTAAATATCGCTATCGCTCGCTTGTTTCATCGTTTTATCGCGTTACTACTCGCTGCGTTACTACCGCTTGTTTACTGTCCTGGGCAAAGCACTTTTCTGGTGCCGTTGCCACTGCTCATACATATTTATACCACCTGTATTTCACTATCTCTTCGTCGAACTAGTGCACCTCTTAGGTGTGTTGGGGACACAAGAGACTTCTTGCTTTGTGGTTCAGGGTTGCATGAGAGGGATATCTTTGACCTCTTCCTCCCTGAGTTCGATAAACCTTGGGTGATCCACTTAAGGGAAACTTGCTGCTGTTCTACAAACCTCTGCTCTTGGAGGCCCAACACTGTCTACAAGAATAGAAGCACCCGTAGACATCAATGTGATCTATTCCTCCTTCATAGTGTGATGGTGACAGTGTGCATGCTATGTTAGTACTTGGTGTAATTGCAATGATCTATCATGCACTCTAAGGTTATTTAAATATGAACATCGAATGTTGTGGAGCTTGTTAACTCCGGCATTGAGGTGCTCTTGTAGCCCTACGCAATTAGTGGTGTTCATCATCCAACAAGAGAGTGTAGAGTGGTTTTATTATGTGATCAATGTTGAGAGTGTCCACTAGTGAAAGTATGATCCCTAGGCCTTGTTTCCAAACATCGAAACTCCGTTTATTTACTGTTCTGTTGCATGTTTACTCGCTGCCATATTTTATTCAGATTGTTATTACTACTCATTTACATCCATATTACTTGTATTTCACTATCTCTTCGCCGAACTAGTGCACCTATACATCTGACAAGTGTATTAGGTGTGTTGGGGACACAAGAGACTTCTTGTATCGTGATTGCAGTGGTTGCTTGAGAGGGATATCTTTGACCTCTTCCTCCCCGAGTTTGATAAACCTTGGGTGATCCACTTAAGGGAAACTTGCTGCTGTTCTACAAACCTCTGCTCTTGGAGGCCCAACACTGTCTACAAGAATAGAAGCACCCGTAGACATCAAGCACTTTTCTGGCGTCGTTGCCGGGGAGGAAAGGTAAAAGGCACTCATACTCCGGTCCCAGGTAACTAAGTACTTTTCTGGCACCATTGTGTGAGTGTTCGAAACTATTTCCTTTAGATCCTGCAATTGCATCTTTTTGTTTCTTGTTAAACACTAGTAAGGCATAATGGACAACAATGAGCTTTTTGTTCTATTTCCTGAGTTAAGACATGGATTGTTTGATACGAAAATTAAAAAACCTATGGAACCTTATTTGCATGCTAGTAGTAATATTAGTATGAACGCTTTGAACACCATTGTTAATAATGATATAGAAAGTTCTAAGCTTGGGGAAGCTGGTTTTGATGAGCATGATTTTTTAGTCCCCCAAGCATGGAGGAGAAAATTTTCTTTGATGATACTTTGCCTCCTATTTATGATGATTATAATGCTAGTGGTCTTTTGGTGCCGCCTACTATGGAGAGTAAATTTTATTATGATTATACTATGCCTCCTACACTTGATGAGATTAATAATGATAGCTACTTTGTTGAATTTGCTCCCACTACAACTAATAAAATTGACTATGCTTATGTGGAGAGTGATACGTCCAATTTGCATCACTATTTTATATCATAATTTGTTGTTATTCATTGATATATTTCATATTGGGACACAATACTTATGTTATTTCATCTATTTTGCATGTTTCATGATTATTTGGAGATCGAGCACCGGAGCCGGGATTCTGCTGGAAAAAGCACCGTCGGGATGCAATATTTCGGAAGATCAACTGTGGAAGGAAGTTTTACGAAAATCCTATTTTCCCGGATGACGGAGGAAGCCGGAAGGGGGAGCCAGCCTGGACCCGGGGTGGGCCCACACCATAGGGTGGCGCGGCCCATGGCCTGGCCGCGCCACCATGTGGTGTGGAGCCCCCTCGGCCTCTTTCGCCTCCTTTTCTTCGCGAAACCCTTCGTCCCGAAGACCTAAGCCACAGAGGAATCCTCACGAAGGGTTACAGCCGCCTCTCGCGGGGTGGAGAACACCGAGAGAGAAAGAGCTCTCCGGCGGGCGGGAATCCGCCGGGAAATTCCCTCCCGGAGGGGGAAATCGACGCCATCGTCACCGCCATCGAGCTGGACATCATCTCCATCACCATCATCATCATCTCCACCATCATCACCGCCATCTCCACCGCTGGACATCGTCACCGCTGTAGCAATTTGGGTTTGATCTTGATTGTTTGATAGGGGAAACCGTCCCGATACTGATTTCTACTTGTTGTTTATGCTATTGAGTGAAACCATTGAACCAAGGTCTATGTTCAGATTGTTATTCATCATCATATCACCTCTGATCATGTTCCATATGATGTCTCGTGAGTAGTTCGTTTAGTTCTTGAGGACATGGGTGAAGTCTAATTGTTAGTAGTGAACTATGGTTGAGTAATATTCAATGTTATGATATTTAAGTTGTGGTGTTATTCTTCTAGTGGTGTCGTGTGAACGTCGACTACACGACACTTCACCATTTATGGGCCTAGGGGAATGCATCTTGTACTCGTTTGCCAATTGCGGGGTTGCCGGAGTGACGAAACCTAAACCCCGTTGGTATATCGATGCGGGAGGGATCGCAGGATCTCGAGTTTAAGGCTGTGGTTAGATTTATCTTAATTACTTTCTTGTAGTTGCGGATGCTTGCAAGGGGTATAATCACAAGTATGTATTAGTCCTAGGAAGGGCGGTACATTAGCATAGGTTCACCCACACAACACTTATCAAAACAATGAAGATTAATCAGCTTTTATGTAGCGAAAGCACTAGACTAAAATCCCATGTGTCCTCGAGAACGTTTGGTCATTATAAGTAAACAAACCGGCTTGTCCTTTGTGCTAAAAGGATTGGACCACTCGCTGCAATTATTTCTCTCGCATTTTACTTACTCGTACTTTATTCATCTGTTACATCAAAACCCCCTGAATACTTGTTTGTTAGCATTTACAGTGAATCCTTCATCAAAACTGCTTGTCAACACCTTATGCTCCTCGTTGGGATCGACATTATTACTTATCGAAGATACTACGATACACCCCCTATACTTGTGGGTCATCGAGACTATTTTCTGGCGCCGTTGCCGGGGAGTGAAGCGCTATTGGTAAGTGGAATTGGTAAGGAAAACCTTTACTGTTTGTGCTGATTTTATTTCCTCATCATGGAGAGATCTTCTCTTCAATTTCTATTTGGGAAATCTACTACTACTGCAACGGTAGTGGATGAGGCGACAGTTGAGGAAGTAATACCATATAAAATACCTACGAAAATTATTGAACATGTTATGGATAACCGCTATGAAGGGGATGGAACTGTCCATCCTGGTGATCATTTACTGTTTTTGCATGAATTATGCGGGTTATTCAAATGTGCAGGTATTGCTATGAATGAAGTTAGGAAGAAGCTATTCTCTATATCGCTGTCCGGTAAGCGGCGCATTGGTATAAATTGCTCGAAGAATGGTGATTCTCTTGATTGGGAGGACATTGTGCCTTTATTTTATTCCAAATTTTATCCTCCAAGTGAAATTCACAAAGATCGGAACCGCATATATAATTTCTGGCCTCATGATGGAGAGAGTATTGCCCAAGCTTGGGGGAGATTGAAGTCTTTAATGCTCAAATGCCCCATTCATGAGCTTCCTGGTAATGTTATTATTGATAATTTCTATGCAAGACTTTCTTTTCAAGACAAGACCTTGCTGGATACTTCTTGTTCTGGATCATTTACGCGCAATAAAGAAGAGTTTAAAAGGGACCTTCTTGATCGGATCCAAGAAAATACTGAAGGTTGGGAGAACGACAAAGATAGAGAATCAGGTATAATTTATGATTATAAATGCATTGAAGCTTTTATGGATACTCGATACATTTCGTAATATGAGTGCTACATATGGTCTTGATTCTCAAGTTGCTGCAAACCTTTATAAAGCTTTTGCCTCTCATTATGAATTGCCAAAGAAGAATTTTGATAAGTATCATGAACCGTACAAAGATAAAATTGATTCATCTATTAATAAGTGTGTTGTAATTGAAACTGCTGATCGTGTTATTCCTGAAGCTTATATTGAAAAAACTCCTTTTCCTGCTAAAATGAAAGAGTACTCTGTTATAAATAGTGCGGTTCAAAAAAGTGAAAAGAAACCTAGAGAACTCGAAGAACAAATAAAAGTTGAACCTCGTTGTTGCCATAGTTAAAGATCTTGTGACTCGAAAATGTAGAGGATGGTCATATTATTTTCTCGTGAAGATGCTTCTAATATTGTTTCACATCCTAATAAACCCAAACAAGCTAGTGTTCCTATGCTATCTCGTTAAAATTGGTGATCATTGCTATTATGGTTTATGCGATATTGGTGCAAGTGTTAGTGCTATACCTTATGAGCTTTACACGGAGATTATGCACGAAATTGATTCTTGTGAACTTGAAGATATTGATGTGGTTATTCAGCTGGCTAATAGAGAAACTATTTCACCAATTGGTATTGTTCGAGATGTGGAAGTTCTATGTGGTAAGATTAAATATCCTGCTGACTTTTTGGTACTTGGTTCTCGTCGCTAGTGATTATTGTCCTATCATTTTTGGTAGACCTTTTCTAAATACTTGTGGAGCTATTATAGATTGTAAGAAAGAGAAAATTTTGACTAAATTTGCTGGTGAATCTTATGAGTTTAACTTCTCTAAATTTACTAAAACTCCTTATAAAGCTGATTTGCCTAGTAATGATTTTAAAATGGAGCAAAGTGTGCATCTATTGTTCTTGTTCCTAATAATCCTTTGCAGCAACATTTAGAGGATAGCGAGAGTGAAGTTTTTAGGAAAGAAAGAGATGAGCTTGAGGAGATTTTTCTTCGCCAACCTATTCTCAAGCATGATTTACCGGTGGAAGACTTGGGTACAACACCGCCACCAAAGGAAGATCCTGTTTTTGATTTAAAGCCTTTGCTCGATAATCTTAAATATGCTCATATTGATGATAAGAAAATATATCCTGTTATTATTAGTTCTAAGCTTACGGAGTTTGAAGAAGAAAGATTATTGCAAATATTGAAGAAACACCGAGGTGCTATTGGCTATACTCTTGATGACTTGAAGGGGATTTCTCCCTCTATTTGCCAACATGCCATTAATATGGAAGATGACGCGAAGCCAGTTGTTGAACCTCAGCGTCGTATAATTCCTAAGATGAAGGATGTGGTAAGAAATGAGGTATTACGACTTCTTGAAGCTGGTATTATATATCCTATTGCTGATAGTAGATGGGTTAGTCCTGTGCATTGCGTTCCTAAGAAAGGAGGAATGACTCGTTGTGCCTAATGATAATGATGAGCTCATACCTCAAAGAGTAGTTGTAGGGTATAGAATGTGCATTGATTATCGAAAAGTTAATAAAGTTACTAAAAAAGATCATTACCCTTTACCATTTATTGATCAAATGCTAGAAAGGTTATCTAAAAATACTCATTTTTGTTTTCTTGATGGTTATTCTTGTTTTTCACAAATTGCTGTTAAAGCTAAAGATCAAGAGAAAACCACTTTTACTTGTCCCTATGGAACCTATGCTTATAGGCGTATGCCTTTTGGTTTATGTAATGCTCCTGCTACTTTTCAAAGATGCATGTCTGCTATTTTTCATGGCTTTTTTGAGAGTATTGTGGAAGTATTCATGGATGATTTTTCTGTCTACGGGAATTCTTTTGATAGTTGCTTGCGAAACCTTGATAAAGTTTTGCAGAGATGTGAAGAAACTAACCTTGTTCTTAATTGGGAGAAATGCCACTTTATGGTTAATGAAGGAATTGTATTGGGACATAAAATTTCCGAGAGAGGTATCGAAGTTGATAGAGCTAAGGTTGAAGCTATTGAGAAGATGCCCTATCCAAGGGATGTTAAAGGTATTCGTAGTGTTCTTGGTCATGCTTGGGTTTTATAGGAGATTTATTAAAGATTTCTCCAAGATTTCAAAGCCTCTTACTAATCTTCTTCAAAAAGATGTACCTTTTGTTTTTGATGATGATTGTAAGGAAGCTTTTGAAACTCTAAAGAAAGCCTTAACAACTGCTCCTATAGTTGAACCTCCTGATTGGAATTTACCCTTTGAAATTATGTGTGATGCTAGTGATTTTCCTGTAGGCGCTGTTCTTGGACAGCGAGTAGATAAAAAATTAAATGTTATTCATTATGCTAGCAAGACTCTTGATGCTGCTCAAAGAAATTATGCTACTACTGAAAAAGAATTGTTAGTTGTAGTCTTTGCTTGTGATAAATTTAGATCTTATATTGTTGATTCAAAAGTTACAATTCACACCGATCATGCTGCAATTAGATACCTTATGACAAAGAAAGATGCTAAGCCGAGGCTTATTAGATGGGTACTTCTTTTGCAAGAATTTGATTTACATATTGTAGATAGGAAAGGTGCTGATAATCCTGTTGCTTGATAATTTGTCTAGATTGGAAAATATTGCTTATGACCCTGTTCTGTTAATGATAGTTTTCCAAATGAACAATTGGCTGTAATAAAGGTGAGCACGCGAGACAGTCCTTGGTATGCTGATTATGCTAACTTTATTGTTTCCAAGTACTTGCCTCCAACCTTTTCAGCTCAGCAGAGGAGGAAATTCTTTTATGACTTGAGGCATTATTTCTGGGATGGCCCACACTTATATAAAGAAGGAGTGGATGGTATTATGCGAAGGTGTGTTCCCGAATATGAACAACAAGAGATATTGAGTAAATGTCATGGCAGTGCTTATGGAGGACATCACGCCGGAGATAGAACCGCGCAAAAGGTTCTACAATCAGGTTTTTATTGGCCAACTCTTTTCAAAGATGCAAGGAAGTTTATTTTATCTTGTGATGAATGTCAAAGGGTTGGTAATATCTCCAGACGCAATGAAATGCCTATGAATTATACTCTTGTTATTGAACCGTTTGATTGTTGGGGATTTGACTTCATGGGACCTTTTCCCTCTTCAAAAGGTAACACTCATATACTTGTTGCTCGTTGATAATGTTACTAAATGGGTGGAAGCCATACCTACAAAAAGTGCTGATGGTGAGACCTCTTTAAAAATGCTTTTAGATGTTATTTTTCCTAGATTTGGAGTACCTAGATATATTATGACTGATGGAGGTTCTCATTTTATTGATGGAGGTTTTAGAAAAACTCTTGCTAAGTATGGTATTAATCATAGAATTGCTTCGCTTATCACCCTCAAAGTAGTGGTCAAGTAGAACTATCAAATAGAGAAATTAAATCTATCTTGCAGAAAACTGTTAATAAATCTAGAAAGAATTGGGCTAGTAAATTGAAAGACGCACTATGGGCTTATAGAACTGCTTATAAAAACCCCATGGGAATGTCACCTTATAAAATGGTTTACGGAAAAGCTTGTCATTTACCTTTAGAACTAGAACACAAAGCTTATAGTGCTGTTAGAGAATTAAATAAAGATCCTAAACTTGCCGGTGATAAGAGGTTGCTACAATTAAGTTCTCTAGATGAATGGAGAAGTGAAGCTTATGAAAATGCTAAACTCTTTAAAGAAAAAGTTAAAAAATGGCATGATAGAAGGATCATCAAAAGAGAGTTTAATATTGGGGATAAAGTCCTATTGTATCGGTCTCGTCTCGGATTCTTTGCAGGGAAATTACTCTCGAAATGGGAAGGACCATATGTGTTGAGGAGGTGTATCGTTCAGGAGCAATTAAAATTAGCTCTCTCCAAGGCAATGCTACGCAAGTGGTGAATGGACAAAGACTCAAGCATTATATCTCAGGTGATTCTTATAATGTTGATGTTGATATTATTCGAGTGGAAACACCGGAGGTTTTCATCAAAGGACAAATTGACAGTCCGCCAGAACTCGACTTTGAATAGGTAACAGTACTGGTAATGAAAAGTTCGCGATTTACTTTCCGAACATTATTTTCGTTGTTTTTGGAAAATATGAAAAATTACGAGTTCGAAACGGAGTGGAAAGGACGCACGAGGGCGTGCCACCATAGGCCGGCGCGGCCTGACCTGGGCCCGCGCCGACCTATGGTCTGGCCGCCTCGTCGCCCCTTTCCGACTCTGGTTCGATCTGGTACTTTCCGTTTGTTCTAAAAAAAATTATTATAAAATCCCCCGGACCCCTGGAGGTCCGTATATCGTTTTCTCGACGTGTTTTGTTTCGAGCTGTTTCTGCCAGGATCTGTTTTCAGTCTAGGAGCACCATGGCCTCCGACAACAAGGGCAAAGGGCCTTCGAAGGAAGAAGTGAAAAGGGTGTCGTCAAAGCAAGAGCAACAAGCTGTGGGGAGTAAGCAAGTCTTGGTGGGATCTGTTGATACTCGTCGTTCTTTCTCTCATAACTTGCAGGGACCCTTACCCCCTGCTCTCGGCCTCGACTCTTTCCCTGCGCTGGAAGAAGCTCTGCGGACTACCGATGAGTTTTGCGGTCAATACCGGGCCCTAAGAAGAGAAGTGGAGATACTCAGGGAGGAGAATTACCGACTCCGTAGAATGTTGGGATATTACTTGATGCCCGTCACAGGTTCTCCATCGCCGACTTCGGATAACAATGAATCTCTTCGAGACTTAGTGCAGATTTTCCAAGTTGAGAAGCTGAAGCTGAAGGAGATCTGTAAGAAGCGCATGAGGGATTTAGCACCACCATCGCCAAAGGAGTAATCCATCATCGGTATTGGCATCCCCTTGGTTTGTTCCAAGCTTGGGGGAGTGCCGCGGTATCACATTATCATTACCCTTTTACTTTTTACTATCAAGTAGTGTCATATCATGAGTAGGGAAGTTATCGTATGAGATGGGTTGCAGTGTGGAAGTATCTCTCCTTTAGTTTGTCTATGTATCCCTTGGTGTGAGTTATCGTTATGGAATATTAATGAGAAGTCCTATCATTTACATATTGCACACCTTATTTTAGTTTGCAATTTCTACTATATGATTGATCTTGATTTTAGTATTGGTACCACTTTGGGAGCATTGAGTAAATCTATTTGGTTTTGGCAAACTTAGCAATGGTCAATAGCAACAACACTTTGAGTTTTAGAGGAATAGAGGAAACAAATGTAGAAGATGTTATTATCTTTCTTATCAGTTCTTAGCTTAGTATTCTAAAGTTAAAACTGTTTGTGCTTACAAGTAAGATGCATGATTGTTTCTATCACATGTATATTTGTTTGTTTCCCTCAACTCTTATGCTTGCTAATTAACCTTGCTAGCCAAAGACCTGTACGGAGAGGGAATACTTCTCGTGCATCCAAACCTGAACCCAAACCTATGCCATTTGTGTCCACCATACCTACCTACCGCATGGTATTGTCTCGCCATTCCAAGTAAATACTTCATGTGCTACCTTTAAACAATTCAAAACTTATTACCTCTTATTTGTGTCAATGTTTTATAGCTCATGAGGAAGTATGTGGTGTTTTATCTTTCGGTCTTGTTAGGCAGCCTCCACTAAAGGACTAGTGGCTTCATCCACTTATCCTATAATTTTGCAATAAGAGCTGGCAACGGGGTTCCCAACCCCAATTAATCAACTTTCATTAATAATTCTCTTCACATGTTTTGCCCCGATTCATCAGTAAGCAACTTAATTTTGCAATAGACACTCCTCCATGGTATGAGATTGTTGGAAGGCACCCGAGGATTCGGTTAGCCATGGCTTGTGTAAGCAAAGGTTGGGGGAGTGTCATCCTTAAATAAACTAAAATACATGTGTAAACAAAAGAGAAGAGGGATGATCTACCTTGCTGGTAGAGATAACGTCCTTCATGGGAGCCGCTCTTCGGAGGTTTGTTTGGCAAGGGGGTTAGAGTACCCGCTACCAGTCGTTGACAACAACAAACACCTCTCAAAACTTTACTTTTATTCTCTTTATATATATGATTTCAAAACTGAAAAAGCTCTAGCACATGATTTAATCTCTGCTTCCCTCTGCGAAGGGTCTGTCTTTTACTTTATGTTGAGTCAGTAAACCTATTTCCCTCAAGCAAGCATTTGAGTTGTTGTGATCAAACTATTATATTGTGATTTGCTTCATCATGTCTTTACTCTTCCTTGTTTAGTACAAGTTTTACCTGAATGAATATAGCTTTGAAAGTCATCAATGATTAATATGATTGAGTATGCAAGTTTACCATAAGCTTTAATATGAGAGCGCTGCTCAATAGATGAATATAGTCTGTTAAATGTTCTCTGACCAAGAATAAAGTTTGCCATCACCAATTATGATTCCTTATGCACCTTTATTTGTGATTACCTTATACTTGTTTCAAGTTGAGGTATATGAGGAAGCTGTTTACTATAATGTCTTGTGTGAATGAATATGATGCTTCTTGTCCGTATTTTATTTATCGACTCTTCACTCCATAAACATGTGGACCTGTTTATAGAGTTCAGTTTCGCTTGGGGACAAGCGAAGTCTAAGCTTGGGGGGAGTTGATACGTCCAATTTGCATCACTATTTTATATCATAATTTGCTGTTATTCATTGATATATTTCATATTGGGACACAATACTTATGTTATTTCATCTATTTTGCATGTTTCATGATTATTTGGAGATCGAGCACCGGAGCCGAGATTCTGCTGGAAAAACCACCGTCGGGATGCAATATTTCGGAAGATCAACTGTGGAAGGAAGTTTTACAGAAAATCCTATTTTTCCAGATGACGGAGGAAGCCAGAAGGGGGAGCCAGCTGGACCCAGGGTGGGCCCACACCATAGGGTGGCGCGGCCCATGGCCTGGCCGCGCCACCATGTGGTGTGGAGCCCCCTCGGCCTCTTTCGCCTCCTTTTCTTCGCGAAACCCTTCGTCCCGAAGACCTAAGCCACGGAGGAATCCTCACGAAGGGTTACGGCCGCCTCGCGGGGCGGAGAACACCGAGAGAGAAAAGAGCTCTCCGGCGGGCAGGAATCCGCCGGGGAAATTCCCTCCCGGAGGGGGAAATCGACGCCATCGTCACCGCCATCGAGCTGGACATCATCTCCATCACCATCATCATCATCTCCACCATCATCACCGCCATCTCCACCGCTGGACATCGTCACCGCTGTAGCAATTTGGGTTTGATCTTGATTGTTTGATAGGGGAAACTCTCCCGATACTGATTTCTACTTGTTGTTTATGCTATTGAGTGAAACCATTGAACCAAGGTCTATGTTCAGATTGTTATTCATCATCATATCACCTCTGATCATGTTCCATATGATGTCTCGTGAGTAGTTCGTTTAGTTCTTGAGGACATGGGTGAAGTCTAATTGTTAGTAGTGAACTATGGTTGAGTAATATTCAATGTTATGATATTTAAGTTGTGGTGTTATTCTTCTAGTGGTGTCGTGTGAACGTCGACTACACGACACTTCACCATTTATGGGCCTAGGGGAATGCATCTTGTACTCGTTTGCCAATTGCGGGGTTGCCGGAGTGACAGAAACCTAAACCCCGTTGGTATATCGATGCAGGAGGGATCGCGGGATCTCAGAATTTAAGGCTGTGGTTAGATTTATCTTAATTACTTTCTTGTAGTTGCGGATGCTTGCAAGGGGTATAATCACAAGTATGTATTAGTCCTAGGAAGGGCGGTACATTAGCATAGGTTCACCCACACAACACTTATCAAAACAATGAAGATTAATCAGCTGTATGTAGCGAAAGCACTAGACTAAAATCCCATGTGTCCTCGAGAACGTTTGGTCATTATAAGTAAACAAACCGGCTTGTCCTTTGTGCTAAAAAGGATTGGGCCACTCGCTGCAATTATTTCTCTCGCATTTTACTTACTCGTACTTTATTCATCTGTTACATCAAAACCCCCTGAATACTTGTTTGTTAGCATTTACAGTGAATCCTTCATCAAAACTGCTTGTCAACACCTTCTGCTCCTCGTTGGGATCGATATTCTTACTTATCGAAGATACTACGATACACCCCCTATACTTGTGGGTCATCAGAGAGTAATAATTTTATGCATGAGACTCATGATAAGAATGTTTCATTTGATAGTTATATTGTTGAGTTTGCTCATGATGCTACTGGATATTATTATGAGAGAGTAAAATATGGTTGTAGAAATTTTCATGTTACTAAAACACCTCTCTATATGCTGAAATTTTTGAAGTTACACTTGTTTTATCTTTCTATGCTTGTTGCATTATGCTTCATGAATTTGTTTATTTACAAGAATCCTTTTCATAGGAAGTGGGTTAGGCTTAAATTTGTTTTGAATTTGCTTCTTGATGCTCTCTTTTGCTTCAACTCTTATTTCTTGCGAGTGCATCATTAAAACTGCTGAGCCCATCTTAATGGCTATAAAGAAAGCACTTCTTGGGAGATAACCCATGTGTTTATTTTACTACAGTACTTTTGTTTTATATTTGTGTCTTGGAAGTTGTTACTACTGTAGCAACCTCTCCTTATCTTTATTTTATTGCATTGTTGTGCCGAGTAAAGTCTTTGATAGTAAAGTCAATACTAGATTTGGATTACTGCGCAGAAACAGATTTCTTGCTGTCACCAATCTGGGTATGATTCTCTGTAGGTAACTCAGAAAAATCTGCCAATTTACGTGCGTGATCCTCATATATGTACGCAACTTTCATTCAATTTGGGCATTTTCATATGAGCAAGTCTGGTGCCTCTTTAAAATTCGTCTTTACGGATCGTTGCTGTTTGACAGATTCTGCCTTTTATTTCGCATTGCCTCTTTCGCTGTGTTGGATGGATTTCTTTGTTCCATTACCTTCCAGTAGCTTTGAGCAATGTCCAGAAGTGTAAAGAATGATTGTGTCACTTCTGAATATGTGAATTTTTGATTATGCACTAACCCTCTAATGAGTTTGTTTCGAGTTTGGTGTGGAGGAAGTTTTCAAGGGTCAAGAGAGGAGGATGATACAATATGATCAAGAAGAGTGAAAAGTCTAAGCTTGGGGATGCCCCCGTGGTTCATCCCTGCATATTTCAAGAAGACTCAAGCATCTAAGCTTGGGGATGCCCAAGGCATCCCCTTCTTCATCGACAAATTATCAGGTTTCTTCTCTTGAAACTATATTTTTATTCGGTCACATCTTATGTACTTTACTTGGAGCGTCTGTGTGCTTTTATTTTTAGTTTTGTTATTTTCATTATCTGAATAAATGCTTGTGTGGGAGAGAGACACGCTCCACTGGTTCAGATGAACACATGTGTTCTTAGCTTTTAATGTTCATGGCGAAGGTTGAAACTGCTTCGTTAATTGTTATATGGTTGGAAACGGAAAATGCCGCATGTGGTAATTGGTATAATGTCTTGAATAATTTGATACTTGGCAATTGTTGTGCTCATATAGATCATGTTTAAGCTCTTGCATCATGTACTTTGCACCTATTAATGAAGAACTACATAGAGCTTGTTAAAATTTGGTTTGCATGATTAGTTTTCTCTAGAGTCTAGATATTTTCTGGTTAAGGTGTTTGAACAACAAGGAGACGATGTAAAGTCTTATAATTCTTGCAATATGTTCATATGTGAGCTTTGCTGCACCTTTTATACTTGAGTTTGCTTCAAACAACCTTGCTAGCCTAGCCTTGTATGGAGAGGAATTCTTCTCATGCATCCAACTCCTTGAGCCAATAACCATGCCATTTGTGTCCACCATACCTACCTACCACATGGTATTTCTCCGCCATTCCAAAGTACATTACTTGAGTGCTACCTTTAAAATTCTATTCTTTGCCTTTTCAATATATAGCTCATGGAAAATAGCCTTAAAAACTATTGTGGTGAAGAATATGTACTTATGTGTCTTATTTCTTAATAAGTTGCTTGTTGAGCGGTAACCATGTTTACGGGGACGCTATCAACTCTTTTACCTTTGTTGAATATCATGTGAGTTGCTATGCATGTTCGTCTTGTCTGAAGTAAGGGCGATTTTCATGATCAAATGGTTTGAGTATGCATACTTGTTAGAGAAGAACATTGGGCCGCTAACTAAAGCCATGATTCATGGTGGAAGTTTCGGTTTGGACAACTAATCCTCAATCTCTTATGAGAAAATTAATTGTTGTTGAATGCTTATGCATTAAAGAGGAGTCCATTATCTGTTGTCTATGTTGTCCCGGTATGAATGTCTAAGTTGAGAATAATCAAAAGCGAGAAATCCAATGCGAACTTTCTCCTTAGACCTTTGTACATGCGGCATAGAGGTACCCCTTTGTGACACTTGGTTGAAACATATGCTATGCAATGATAATCCATGTTAATCCAAGCTAATTAGGACAAGGTGCGAGCACTATTGGTATACTATGCATGAGGCTTGCAACTTATAAGATATCTTATACATAACACATATGCTTTATTACTACCGTTGACAAAATTGTTTCTTGTTTTCAAAATAAAAAGCTCTAGCACAAATATAGTAATCCATGCTTCCTCTGCGAAGGGCCATTCTTTTACTTTATGTTGAGTCAGTTTACCTACTTCCTTCTATCTTAGAAGCAAACACTTGTGTCAACTGTGCATTGATTCTTACATGTTTACCTATTGCACTTGTTATATTACTTTGTGTTGACAATTATCCATGAGATATACATGTTGAAGTTGAAAGCAACCGCTGAAACTTATATCTTCCTTTGTGTTGCTTCAATGCTTTTACTTTGAATTTATTGCTTTATGAGTAACTCTTATGCAAGTCTTATTGATGCTTGTCTTGAAAGTACTATTCATGAAAAGTCTTTGTTATATGGTTCAGTTGCTTACTCATTGTCTTTACCATTGCTTTGAATCGCTGCATTCATCTCATATGCTTTATAATAGTATGATCAAGATTATGATAGCATGTCACTTAAGAAATTATCTTTGTTATCGTTTACCTACTCGAGGGCGAGTAGGAACTAAGCTTGGGGATGCTTGATACGTCCCAAACGTATCTATAATTTCTTATGTTCCATGCTACTTTATTGATGATACTCACATGTTTTATACACATTATATGTCATTATTATGCGTTTTCCGGAACTAACCTATTGACGAGATGCCGAAGTGCCAGTTCCTGTTTTCTGCTATTTTTTGTTCCAGAAATCCTAGTAAGGAAATATTCTCGGAATCGGACGAAATCAATGCCCAGCATCCTATTTTTCCACGAAGCTTCCAGAACACCCGAGAGCCAGCAGAGGAGGGCCACAGGGCCACCAGATGACAGGGTGGCGCGGCCAGGGCCTGTGCCGCGCCCCCCTATTGTGTCACCGCCTCGTCAGCCTTCCGACTCCACCTCTTCGCCTATTTAAAGGTCCCTGACCTAAAACTTCGATACGGAAAAGCCACGGTACGAGAAACCTTCCAGAGCCGCCGCCATCGCGAAGCCAAGATGCGGGGGACAGGAGTCTCCGTTCCGGCACGCCGCCGGGACGGGAAGTGCCCCCGGAAGGCATCTCCATCGACACCACCGCCATCTTCATCAACGCTGCTATCTCCCATGAGGAGGAGTAGTTCTCCATCGAGGCTAAGGGCTGTACCGGTAGCTATGTGGTTAATCTCTCTCCTATGTACTTCAATACAATGATCTCATGAGCTGCCTTACATGATTGAGATTCATATGAGTTTTGTATCACTATTCATCTATGTGTTACTCTAGCGATGTTATTAAAGTACTCTATTCCTCCTCCATGGTGTAAAGGTGACAGTGTGTGCATCATGTAGTACTTGGCGTAGGTTATGATTGTAATCTCTTGTAGATTATGAAGTTAATTATTGCTATGATAGTATTGATGTGATCTATTCCTCCTTCATAGTGTGATGGTGACGAGTGTGCATGCTATGTTAGTACTTGGTGTAATTGCAATGATCTATCATGCACTCTAAGGTTATTTAAATATGAACATCGAATGTTGTGGAGCTTGTTAACTCCGGCATTGAGGTGCTCTTGTAGCCCTACGCAATTAGTGGTGTTCATCATCCAACAAGAGAGTGTAGAGTGGTTTTATTATGTGATCAATGTTGAGAGTGTCCACTAGTGAAAGTATGATCCCTAGGCCTTGTTTCCAAACATCGAAACTCCGTTTATTTACTCGTTCGTTGCATGTTTACTCACTGCCATATTTTATTCAGATTGTTATTACTACTCATTTACATCCATATTACTTGTATTTCACTATCTCTTCGCCGAACTAGTGCACCTATACATCTGACAAGTGTATTAGGTGTGTTGGGGACACAAGAGACTTCTTGTATCGTGATTGCAGGGTTGCTTGAGAGGGATATCTTTGACCTCTTCCTCCCTCAGTTCGATAAACCTTGGGTGATCCACTTAAGACAAACTTGATGCTGTTCTACAAACCTCTGCTCTTGGAGGCCCAACACTGTCGACAAGAATAGAAGCACCCGTAGACATCAAGCGCTTTTCTGGCGTCGTTGCCGGGGAGGAAAGGTAAAAGGCACTCATACTCCGGTCCCAGGTAACTAAGTACTTTTCTGGCACCATTGTGTGAGTGTTCGAAGCTATTTCCTTTAGATCCTGCAATTGCATCTTTTTGTTTCTTGTTAAACACTAGTAAGGCATAATGGACAACAATGAGCTTTTTGTTCTATTTCCTGAGTTAAGACATGGATTGTTTGATGCGAAATTTAAAAAACCTATGGAACCTTATTTGCATGCTAGTAGTAATATTAGTATGAACACTTTGAACACCATTGTTGATAATGATATAGAAAGTTCTAAGCTTGGGGAAGCTGGTTTTGATGAGCATGATATTTTTAGTCCCCCAAGCATGGAGGAGAAAATTTTCTTTGATGATACTTTGCCTCCTATTTATGATGATTATAATGCTAGTGGTCTTTTGGTGCCGCCTACTATGGAGAGTAAATTTTATTATGGTTATACTATGCCTCCTACACTTGATGAGATTAATAATGATAGCTACTTTGTTGAATTTGCTCCCACTACAACTAATAAAATTGACTATGCTTATGTGGAGAGTAATAATTTTATGCATGAGACTCATGATAAGAATGTTTCATTTGATAGTTATATTGTTGAGTTTGCTCATGATGCTACTGGATATTATTATGAGAGAGGAAAATATGGTTGTAGAAATTTTCATGTTACTAAAACACCTCTCTATATGCTGAAATTTTTGAAGTTACACTTGTTTTATCTTTCTATGCTTGTTGCATTATGCTTCATGAATTTGTTTATTTACAAGATTCCTTTTCATAGGAAGTGGGTTAGGCTTAAATTTGTTTTGAATTTGCTTCTTGATGCTCTCTTTTGCTTCAACTCTTATTTCTTGCGAGTGCATCATTAAAGCTGCCGAGCCCATCTTAATGGCTATAAAGAAAGCACTTCTTGGGAGATAACCCATGTGTTTATTTTACTACAGTACTTTTGTTTTATATTTGTGTCTTGGAAGTTGTTACTACTGTAGCAACCTCTCCTTATCTTTATTTTATTGCATTGTTGTGCCGAGTAAAGTCTTTGATAGTAAAGTCAATACTAGATTTGGATTACTGCGCAGAAACAGATTTCTTGCTGTCACGAATCTGGGTATGATTCTCTGTAGGTAACTCAGAAAAATCTGCCAATTTACGTGCTTGATCCTCATATATGTACGCAAATTTCATTCAATTTGGGCATTTTCATCTGAGCAAGTCTGGTGCCTCTTTAAAATTCGTCTTTACGGACTGTTCTGTTTTGACAGATTCTGCCTTTTATTTCGCATTGCCTCTTTCGCTGTGTTGGATGGATTTCTTTGTTCCATTACCTTCCAGTAGCTTTGACAATGTCCAGAAGTGTAAAGAATGATTGTGTTACTTCTGAATATGTGAATTTTTGATTATGCACTAACCCTCTAATGAGTTTGTTTCGAGTTTGGTGTGGAGGAAGTTTTCAAGGGTCAAGAGAGGAGGATGATACAATATGATCAAGAAGAGTGAAAAGTCTAAGCTTGGGGATGCCCCCGTGGTTCATCCCTGCATATTTCAAGAAGACTCAAGCATCTAAGCTTGGGGATGCCCAAGGCATCCCCTTCTTCATCGACAAATTATCGAGTTTCTTCTCTTGAAACTATATTTTTATTCGGTCACATCTTATGTACTTTACTTGGAGCGTCTGTGTGCTTTTATTTTTCGTTTTGTTATTTTCATTCTCTGAATAAATGCTTGTGTGGGAGAGAGACACGCTCCGCTGGTTCAGATGAACACATGTGTTCTTAGCTTTTAATGTTCATGGCGAAGGTTGAAACTGCTTCGTTAATTGTTATATGGTTGGAAACGGAAAATGCCACATGTGGTAATTGGTATAATGTCTTGAATAATTTGATACTTGGCAATTGTTGTGCTCATATAGATCATGTTTAAGCTCTTGCATCATGTACTTTGCACCTATTAATGAAGAACTACATAGAGCATGTTAAAATTTGGTTTGCATGATTAGTTTTCTCTAGAGTATAGATATTTTCTGGTTAAGGTGTTTGAACAACAAGGAGACGATGTAAAGTCTTATAATTCTTGCAATATGTTCATATGTGAGCTTTGCTGCACCTTTTATACTTGAGTTTGCTTCAAACAACCTTGCTAGCCTAGCCTTGTATGGAGAGGAATTCTTCTCATGCATCCAACTCCTTGAGCCAATAACCATGCCATTTGTGTCCACCATACCTACCTACCACATGGTATTTCTCCGCCATTCCAAAGTACATTACTTGAGTGCTACCTTTAAAATTCTATTCTTTGCCTTTTCAATATATAGCTCATGGAAAATAGCCTTAAAAACTATTGTGGTGAAGAATATGTACTTATGTGTCTTATTTCTTAATAAGTTGCTTGTTGAGCGGTAACCATGTTTCTGGGGACGCTATCAACTCTTTTACCTTTGTTGAATATCATGTGAGTTGCTATGCATGTTCGTCTTGTCTGAAGTAAGGGCGATTTTCATGATGAAATGGTTTGAGTATGCATACTGTTAGAGAAGAACATTGGGCCGCTAACTAAAGTCATGATTCATGGTGGAAGTTTCAGTTTGGACAACTAATCCTCAATCTCTTATGAGAAAATTAATTGTTGTTGAATGCTTATGCATTAAAGAGGAGTCCATTATCTGTTGTCTATGTTGTCCCGGTATGAATGTCTAAGTTGAGAATAATCAAAAGCGAGAAATCCAATGCGAGCTTTCTCCTTAGACCTTTGTACAGGCGGCATAGAGGTACCCCTTTGTGACACTTGGTTGAAACATATGCTATGCAATGATAATCCATGTTAATCCAAGCTAATTAGGACAAGGTGCGAGCACTATTGGTATACTATGCATGAGGCTTGCAACTTATAAGATATCTTATACATAACACATATGCTTTATTACTACCGTTGACAAAATTGTTTCTTGTTTTCAAAATAAAAAGCTCTAGCACAAATATAGTAATCCATGCTTCCCTCTGCGAAGGGCCATTCTTTTACTTTATGTTGAGTCAGTTTACCTACTTCCTTCTATCTTAGAAGCAAACACTTGTGTCAACTGTGCATTGATTCTTACATGTTTACCTATTGCACTTGTTATATTACTTTGTGTTGACAATTATCCATGAGATATACATGTTGAAGTTGAAAGCAACCGCTGAAACTTATATCTTCCTTTGTGTTGCTTCAATGCTTTTACTTTGAATTTATTGCTTTATGAGTAACTCTTATGCAAGTCTTATTGATGCTTGTCTTGAAAGTACTATTCATGAAAAGTCTTTGCTATATGGTTCGATTTGCTTACTCATTGTCTTTACCATTGCTTTGAATCGCTGCATTCATCTCATATGCTTTATAATAGTATGATCAAGATTATGATAGCATGTCACTTAAGAAATTATCTTTGTTATCGTTTACCTACTCGAGGGCGAGTAGGAACTAAGCTTGGGGATGCTTGATACGTCCCAAACGTATCTATAATTTCTTATGTTCCATGTTACTTTATTGATGATACTCACATGTTTTATACACATTATATGTCATTATTATGCGTTTTCCGGAACTAACCTATTGACGAGATGCCGAAGTGCCGATTCTCGTTTTCTGCTATTTTTTGTTCCAGAAATCCTAGTAAGGAAATATTCTCGGAATCGGACGAAATCAATGCCCGAGCATCCTATTTTTCCACGAAGCTTCCAGAACACCCGAGAGCCAGCAGAGGAGGGCCACAGGGCCACCAGATGACAGGGTGGCGCGGCCAGGGCCTGGGCCGCGCCCCCCTATTGTGTCATGATGGCGTGTAACTCACACGTTCGTTGGGAACCCCAAGAGGAAGGTATGATGCGCACAGCAGCAAGTTTTCCCTCAGAAAGAAACCAAGGTTTATCGAACCAGGAGGAGCCAAGAAGCACGTTGAAGGTTGATGGCGACGGGATGTAGTGCGGCGCAACACCGGAGATTCCGGCGCCAACGTGGAACCTGCACAACACAACCAAAGTACTTTGCCCCAACGAAACGAGTGAGGTTGTCAATCTCACCGGCTTGCTCGTAACAAAGGATTAACCGTATTGTGTGGAAGATGATTGTTTGCGAGAAAACGAGTAAGAACAAGTATTGCGGCAGATTTGTATTTCGGTATAAAAGAATGGACCGGGGTCCACAGTTCACTAGAGGTGTCTCTCCCATAAGATAAAAGCATGTTGGGTGAACAAATTACGGTCGGGCAATTGACAAATAGAGAGGGCATAACAATGCACATACATGTCATGATAAATATAGTGAGATTTAATTGGGCATTACGACAAAGTACATAGACCGCTATCCAGCATGCATCTATGCCTAAAAAGTCCATCAGGTTATCGTCCGAACCCCTTCCAGTATTAAGTTGCAAAACAACAGACAATTGCATTAAGTATGGTGCGTAATGTAATCAATAACTACATCCTTGGACATAGCATCAATGTTTTATCCCTAGTGGCAACAACACATCCATAACCTTAGGGGTTTCTGTCACTCCCCGGATTCACGGAGACATGAACCCACTATCGAGCATAAATACTCCCTCTTGGAGTTAATAGCGAAAACTTGGCCGAGCCTCTACTAATAACGGAGAGCATGCAAGATCTTAAACAACACATAGGTAATAACTTGATAATTAACATAACATAGTATTCTCTATCCATCGGATCCCGACAAACACAACATATAGCATTACGGATAGATGATCTTGATCATGTTAGGCAGCTCACAAGATCCAACAATGAAGCACAATGAGGAGAAGACAACCATCTAGCTACTTGCTATGGACCCATAGTCCAGGCATGAACTACTCACTCATCACTCCGGAGGCGACCATGGCGGTGAAGAGTCCTCCCGGGAGATGAATCCCCTCTCCGGCGGGGTGCCGGAGGAGATCTCCAGAATCCCCCGAGATGGGATTGGTGGCGGCGGCGTCTCAGTAAGGTTTTCCGTATCGTGGCTCTCGGTACTGGGGGTTTCGCGACGGAGGCTATTTGTAGGCGAAAGGGCAGGTAAAGAGGCGGCATGAGGGGCCCACACCATAGGTCGGCGCGGCCAGGGCCTGGGCCGCGCCGCCCTGGTGTGTCGCCACCTCGTGGCCCCACTTCGACTCTCCTTCGGTCTTCTGGAAGCTTCGTGGCAAAATAGGACCACGGGCGTTGATTTCGTCCAATTCCGAGAATATTTCGTTACTAGTATTTCTGAAACCAAAAACAGCGAGAAAACGACAGCGGCTCTTCGGCATCTTGTTAATAGGTTAGTTCCAGAAAATGCACGAATATGACATAAAGTGTGCATAAAACATGTAGATATCATCAATAATGTGGCATGGAACAAAAGAAATTATCGATACGTCGGAGACGTATCATGCCACCGCCTCGTCAGCCTTCCGACTCCGCCTCTTCGCCTATTTAAAGGTCCCTGACCTAAAACTTCGATACGGAAAAGCCACGGTACGAGAAACCTTCCAGAGCCTCCGCCATCGCGAAACCAAGATCCGGGGACAGGAGTCTCGTTCCGGCACGCCGCCGGGACGGGGAAGTGCCCCGGAAGGCATCTCCATCGACACCACCGCCATCTTCATCAACGCTCGCTGTCTCCCATGAGGAGGAGTAGTTCTCCATCGAGGCTAAGGGCTGTACCGGTAGCTATGTGGTTAATCTCTCTCCTATGTACTTCAATACAATGATCTCATGAGCTGCCTTACATGATTGAGATTCATATGAGTTTTGTATCACTATTCATCTATGTGTTACTCTAGCGATGTTGTTAAACTACTCTATTCCTCCTCCATGGTGTAAAGGTGACAGTGTGTGCAGCATGTAGTACTTGGCGTAGGTTATGATTGTAATCTCTTGTAGATTATGAAGTTAATTATTGCCATGATAGTATTGATATGATCTATTCCTCCTTCATAGTGTGATGGTGATAGTGTGCATGCTATGTTAGTACTTGGTGTAATTGCAATGATCTATCATGCACTCTAAGGTTATTTAAATATGAACATCGAATGTTGTGGAGCTTGTTAACTCCGGCATTGAGGTGCTCTTGTAGCCCTACGCAATTAGTGGTGTTCATCATCCAACAAGAGAGTGTAGAGTGGTTTTATTATGTGATCAATGTTGAGAGTGTCCACTAGTGAAAGTATGATCCCTAGGCCTTGTTTCCAAACATCGAAACTCCGTTTATTCTATCGTTCTGTTGCATGTTTACTCGCTGCCATATTTTATTCAGATTGTTATTACTACTCATTTACATCCATATTACTTGTATTTCACTATCTCTTCGCCGAACTAGTGCACCTATACATCTGACAAGTGTATTAGGTGTGTTGGGGACACAAGAGACTTCTTGTATCGTGATTGCAGGGTTGCTTGAGAGGGATATCTTTGACCTCTTCCTCCCTCAGTTCGATAAACCTTGGGTGATCCACTTAAGGCAAACTTGCTGCTGTTCTACAAACCTCTGCTCTTGGAGGCCCAACACTGTCTACAAGAATAGAAGCACTCGTAGACATCATACTCCTGACGTCAAGCGTTGCCTGTGGAACTGATGGACCGCTACTATGTTTCTTCCGCTGTGTGTTTTGTATTTGATCATTAGATCAACTATTATTGTAAGACTGGATCATGTGATCCCTTGATGTAAGACAATTATGGTTTGTAATGAATGATGTTCTGTGATATCAATCTATTATGTCTCGCAAAAACAATATTCGTCGGATTGCGATGTACGGCATAATAGGCATTTGTACTTAAAAATCCGGGTGTTGACACGTTGCTAGCCAGGCGCGGATGGAACCTACGAGACGGTGGTAGTGGTTGCATCCATAGAGGCTGTGGCGGCTCACGTGGCGGGTATCGTAGGCGGGGGTAGTCGCCCGCCAAGATGTGGTTCATCACACCCTCGAAGGTCCGGCTGCTCCACCATAGCCATCGGCCGACCTCGTTGTTGTGCACTGGAGGTGGCCCATCCCCCTCGTACATGGCGATCTCCATCTCCCGTCGATTGGCGAAGAAGGTGTCCCATGTGGCAACGTTGTCGGGATCCCGGCGGCGGTCCATGCGTTGCTCGGGGGTGAGCTCGACGTAGTAGCGGTGGGTGTTGGCCGCACACCGAGTTGCACCTTGGGGGCCGGGGGAGACCGGTACACCTCCGCTGCTAAGACTCCAGCCGGGGGGGCATAGGAACCCCGGCGGACAGGGGTAGTTGGAGGTGCTAAGCGCTTCCGCCTCCGCGTGGGTGAGGGCAAGATCACCGGACGCCATGGTGAGAAGTTTGAAATAGATATCTGTGAAACTAGGGTATGTGATGACCCACAAGTATAGGGGATCGCAACAGTCTTCGAGGGAAGTATTACCCAATTTATTGATTCGACACAAGGGGAGACAAAGAATACTTGAAAGCCTTAACAGCGGAGTTGTCAATTCAGCTGCACCTGGAAACGAGACTTGCTCGCAAGAGTTTATCGATAGTAACGGTTTTATAGCGATAGCGAGTAGTAAAATAACGAGCAGCAGAGTAACGAAGACAGCAGTAGTGATTATAGTAAACAGCAGGATTAAAATACGTAGGCACGGGGACGGATGACGGGCGTTGCATGGATGAGAGAAACTCATGTAACAATCATAGCGGGGCATTTGCGAGATAATAATAAAACGGTATCCAAGTACTAATCAATCAATAGGCATGTGTTCCAATTATAGTCGTACGTGCTCGCAATGAGAAACTTGCACAACATCTTTTGTCCTACCAGCCGGTGGCAGCCGGGCCTCAAGGGAAACTACTTGGATATTAAGGTACTCCTTTTAATAGAGTACCGGAGCAAAGCATTAACACTCCGTGAACACATGTGATCCTCACATCACTACCATCCCCTCCGGTTGTCCCGATTTCGTCACTTCGGGGCCATTGGTTCCGGACAGCGACATGTGTATACAACTTGCAGGTAAGATCATAAACAACGAATATCATGATGAAATAATAACATGTTCAGATCTGAGATCATGGCACTCGGGCCCTAGTGACAAGAATTAAGCATAACAAGTTGCAACAATATCATAAAAGTACCATCTACGGACACTAGGCACTATGCCCTAACAATCTTATGCTATTACATGACCAATCTCATCCAATCCCTACCATCCCCTTCGGCCTACAGCGGGGGAATTACTCACACATGGATGGGGGAAACATTGCTGGTTGATGGAGAGGCGTTGGCGGTGATGGCGGTGATGATCTCCTCCAATTCCCCGTCTCGGCGGAGTGCCGAACGGAGACTTCGGCTCCCGCGACGGAGTTTCGCGATGTGGCGGCGTTACGGAGGGTTTACGGCGACTTCGACTTCTCCCCGTGCGTTTTTAGGTCGAGGCGAATAAGTAGTCCGAAGGGGGCGTCGGAGGCCGACCAGGGGGCCACACTACATGGCCGCGCGGGCCCCCTAGGCCGCGCCGCCATGTAGTGTGGGGCCCTCGGGCCTCCACTTCAATTGTCCTTACGGCTCCGTCATTATTCGGGAAAATAGGCCCTTTCGTCAAAATCCCGAGGTTTTTCCTGAAAGTTGGATTTACTGCACAAAAACGAGACACCGAACGGTTCGCTGAAAACGGCGTTAGTCCGTGTTAGTTGCATCCAAAATACACAAATTAGAGGCAAAACAATAGCAAAAGTGTTCGGGAAAGTAGATACGTTTTGGACGTATCAACTCCCCCAAGCTTAGCTTATTGCTTGTCCTCAAGCAATTCGGTTGACAAGCTGAGCGATAAAAGAACTTTCACGAACACATTTGCTCATATGATGTATATATTCTCATGATATGGCTAATACTTGAGCGAGTTCATAATAAGGTACATGCAAATAAGATCATCTAACAGACTATGTCAATCATGAAGAGGTACCAACAATTAATAATAAGCATCATGAATCATGTATATAAGCAGGATTGCAATGTTCATAAGAGAGTATGATAAAGTGGTATCTCGCTTGCACTGTATTTGATTGGCAAAACATAAATGCCGGGCACCTTTGAAGTTCATAGAAAGACTAGAAGTAGTGATTGTCAAAGATAAAAGCATCAAAGTTATACCACAATCAATCATATTTTGAGACAAGCATATTATACTAAGAATGACGAGTTGTGCTCTCAAGAAAGTGCTCAAAGAAAGGATGGAGACACAACATAAAAGTAAAAGATTGACCCTTCGTAGAGGGAAGCGAGGGGATTAACATGCGCTAGAGCTTTTCATTTGTAAATCAGGAGTAAAATTATTTTGAGAGGTGTTTGTTGTTGTCAACGAATGGTAATGGGTACACCAACTACCTCGCCAACCGGACTTTCAAGAGCGGCTCCCATGAATTATTTGCATTTTTATGTGGCACTCCTTCCAACCTTTCTTACACAAACCATGGCTAACCGAATCCTCGGGTGCACACTAACAATCTCATACCATGAAGGAGTGCCCTTTTTAGTTTAGTTTTATTATGATGATGACACTCCCCCCAACCTTTGCTTACACAAGCCATGGCTAACCGAATCCTTCGGGTGCCAGTCCAACAATCACAAACCATGGAGGAGTGTCTATTTAAGTTAATTAATTCGGAGTCGGGAATCCCATTGCCGGCTCTTTTTGCAAAATTATTGGATAAGCGGATGTGCCACTATTCCATATGAGAGTCCGTCAAAAGTAAATGACAAGGTTGAAAGCTAAACACCACATACTTCCTCATGAGCTATGAAACATTAACACAAATTAAGAAGCATTTTGAAGGTTTTAAAGGTAGCGCATGAGAATTTACTTGGAATGGTTTGAAATGCCATGCATAGGTATTTATGGTGGACACTGCGGAATAACTTGGTTTTCATGTGTTTGGAGGCACGAGCAGCGTTCCCGCTCGGTACAAGTGAAGGCTAGCAAAAAGACTAGGGAGCGACAAATCAAGAGAGCGATAGCTTGTCATAATCATGCTTGCGGCAAAATAAATTAACTGAGGCATAAAAGTGATACAAGAACTACTGAAGCAATGTAAATCATTGAGGCTTAATTGACTCTTGTTCAGTCATATGCATGCGTGAGCATGTGCCAAGTCGATATAAATGAATTATTCGAGAGGAGGATACCACAATGCCATACTTACTTATGAATAAAACAATGCAAGCAAACATCCACGACATGCTACTCATATTAATAGATTGGAGCTAATCATGAGAGATCATGAACTACTAGACTTTCTCAAATAACATATACCTCACATGAACCAACTAAGCATGCTCACATGGATGAGTATATGTACAAAAATGAAAACAAATAGAGTTCATACCAGCCTCTCACCACAATTAGATTGTCGTAGATCGTCATTGTTGCCTTTTCACTTGTGTCGCTTGGATAATATGAAATGAAAACCACGCTCCAGCCACCGAAGACCATTGAACTCATGATGAACTTTACAAACCAAAGAAGAACAGCAAATATTTTTGGTGTTTTCGAATTTGAGAACAAGAACAAAAGGAAACAAGCAAACAAAGCAAAATCTTTTTGGGTTTTCTTATAGCAAACTAGCAATAGCAAATAAAAGCGAAACAAATGCAAAAACCAAGATAAACAAATGATGAAGAGAAACAACAGAAATATTTTTGGTCTTTTTGTGTTTTGGAAAGAAACAAAGTGAAAATAAGAAATAGCAAACTAAAAGAAACACAGAAAAGCGAGATGGCAGAAATCTGCCAAAACATAACAGCAGTACAGAAATCGATTTTTACAAAAATCTTACGTTGCTCAGTTCGAAAAGTGTTCAACTAATGAAAGTTAGATAACAACCTGGGGAACATGCACAAAAATTTGCAACTCAAAATAACGTTCTGGCTGTGCACACGAATTTTTACGGTAACAGCCCAGAATCTGTTTTCAGGCAGCACTTCCCCAAATATCATCTTCCTCTCATTAGAAAACCACTCAAAGAGACTAAACAAGTATATACAAGTATCCAGCAATCATAATATGCAAAGAATGAGTGATGCCGGTATACCTCCCCCAAGCTTAGGCTTGTGGCCTAAGTGGAGTTCAACCCCATCGAGGGCCTGGGTTCCACGCCGGTGGATCATATATGGAGTAGTCATAATAAGCAGGTGCCGATGCAGAAGAAAAGCGCGGGGGTTCCTCATACCCAGCTTGTGGATGCGAAGAGCTTGCTGCATCGGATGACGAGTCGAGGTGTTCCTCGACCTCATCCATGTTGTCTCGTGCACGATGGCTTCCTCCCTCGATGTATGCATTAACTGCACTTTCCGTGGTGACCAATCCCCACGAAATCAAGGTTAAACGAGAGAAGGTGCGAGGCAATCCTACTAATTTTTCAACTTTCTTAGTCCTTGTCCAAGATTTCTTGCAAAATGTTATTCTATAAGATAGGTTCTCTAAATTAGACGAATTAGAAAGAAATTCATGCTTAATCATGGAAGCTATGTCAAGTTTCTCCATAGGGAGCGGAATATCAAGACTGTGAGGTCTCACATTATGCATAGCTAATAAACGAGAGGCGATGAGACCTCCACAAATTCCTCCCTTCTCACGATTAGTGGCAAGTACGTTGGCTATCAAAGCTCCCAAGTTATAAGTCCTATTACCTTGTAATGCGGCAGCTAGAAAGGCTAGATCCGGGATAGTTATTTTACCTCCAATCTTTCTCGCTAGAACGCACTTGGTAATGAAATAGGCGAAATAACGAATAGCTGGGAAATGAATACTACTGATTTTACCATCATCCCCTGAGAAACTCCTTCCATGACAAATCATCTCGAAGAGGTCCAAGAGCTCTTGCGGCGATCCTTTTATCTTCTCGCATGATCCCCATTGCGGCACTTTGATTGCTGCCACAAAAATCACTTGAATGGCAAGTTGACGGTTTTATTATAAATTTTGTACTTGAACCATGGGGTTAGATCGTGACCAATTGAATTTAAAATCTTGCACTACTGACATAGTCAGTTTCACATATTGGCATGGTTCCCCATCAACAAAATCATCCAATCCTACACGAGAGATTAAATTTTGGACGTCCTGCAAAATCCCTGCACTTCTCATGAAATCCACACACGGATATGGGATATACTCCTTCTTCCCGGTGAACTCTCATGACCTGTGGCACTTCCAACTCATGTTGGTTGAGTTGGTACCTACCTCCTTCCATTTTCGATTTTCAAACAATATAAAACTTGATTGATGACATAAATTGAAACTGCCAGGAACTTGCTAGAGTACTAATCATGCATCAAAACTAATTTCACTAGAACAGCATGCAAGCTCACCAAACATGTTACCTACAGCAAAATATTCAGATATACTCAGCCAAACAAAATTCTACTTGGATGGGTGGAGTCACATACTGAGGACAATGTGCCAAATTTCGCGGGCTGAGCAAAGAGATCGAGAAATGTGGTTCTTGAGCAAAGCGAGTGAGAGAATGTGTTCGGGAGAGAGAAGGTCTTTGGGAGGAAGAGATGGCAAAGTGGGGCAAGGAGGAGCCCACACCACATGGTGGCGCGCCCACCTTGCTGGCCGCGCCGGCCTGTGGTGTGGCACCCTCTGGTGCCCCACAGGTCATCCTCTGGTGCTCCCAGGTGCCTCGTCGAAAAATAGGACCAACGGTGTAATTTTCGCGAATTTTTGAAAACTTTGAAAAATGCACATTTTCTGGGTATTAAGTTTATTATCACTGGCCAGGAAAATTTTTGAAATCTCAAATCACTTAAGAAACTTTGCAAATTAAAAATGCTACAGCAACTAAAGCAAGTGGAGAAAGAAAGAAATGTTGTTTACCTCCTCTATGCATATAAAAGGTATTCGTTAACAAGGTTGATCAAGTCTTGCAACCAAATAAATTTTATATAGCATATGAAGAAATAAACCTCAAATCAATCATGTTACCTTGAATTGTATTGATATGGATCCAATCACAAGAGTTTGATATTCTTCTTTAGGCTCATATATAGGACAATCGATGGTTCCCACTTTGATAGTTCTCACATGAGAAATAGTATTAACTCCGCACGCTCTCTCAATTCTCTTGGGGAAATAGACGGTGTGTTCCTTATCATCAACATTGAAAGTAACCTTTCCTTTATTGCAATCAATAACAGCCCCTGCGGTGTTAAGAAAAGGTCTCCCAAGAATAATAGACATATTATCATCTTCGGGCATTTCCAACACAACAAAATCGAGTTAATATCAAGCGGTTATTAGTAACTTGAACAGGAACATCCTCACATATACCAACGGGAATAGCGGTAGATTTATCAGCCATTTGCAAAGATATATCGGTAGGTATCAACTTATCTAAGTAAAGTCTCTTATAAAGAGAAAAAGGCATAACACTAACACCGGCTCCCAAGTCACATAGAGCGAGTTTTAACATAATTATTCTTAATAGAACAAGGAATAGTAGGTATACCGGGTCGCCCAATTTCTTTGGAACTTTGCCATTGAAAGAGTAATTAGCAAGCATAGTGGAAATTTCCTCATTGGGGATTTTCCTTTTGTTAGTAACAATATCTTTCATATACTTTGAATAAGGAGGCAATTTAATAGCATCGGTCAAAGGAATTTGCAAGAATAAAGGTTTCATCCAATCACAGAATTTATTATAGTGTTCTTCTTCCTTTGATTTTAGTTTCTTAGCAGGAAAAGGCATTGGCTTTTGCACCCAAGGTTCTCTTTCATTACCATGTTTCTCAGCAATAAAATCTTCTTTAGTATACTTTTTATTTTTAGCATGCTTTTCGAGGTTCTTTTTCAACCTCCTCTTTATCGGGAGTATCATTCTTATCATTATCTTCACTATTATCATGTTCATTACCACTTTCGGTTTCAGCATCGAAATAGAAATACTATTAGGATCATTAGCGAGGTTCGAGAGGATTCTACAACATTTTTATGTTTCTTTTTCTTTTTCCTAGAATGAGCTCTAGGTTCAGTGCGTTGAGAATCTTGTTCAATTCTTTTGGGATGCCCTTCGGGATATAGAGGATCTGGGTAGAGACACCACCTCTAGTTGTTACTTCATAAGCTTGTTTTTCTTTAGCATTATTTCCTAACAAGTCATTTTGCACTTTAGTGAGTTGATCAATTTGAGTTTGAATCATATGAAAATGTTTAACAAGCATCTTAACATCATTGGAGGTTCTCTCCACAATATCATGCAATTGACTAATAGCTTGAGAATTTTCCATTAGATGATTCTCTACTCTCATATTAAAATTTTCTTGCTTAACAATATAATTATCAAACTCATCTAAGCATTGCGCGAGGAGGTTTTGAATACGGAATATCTTCCCTAGTAAAGCGTTGAAGGGAATTTACCTCAATCATGGATGAAGGGGAATTATCTCACATATATCTTCTATTGGAGGTAGATTCTTCACATCTTCAGATTTAATACCTTTCTCCTTGAGAGACTTCTTGGCTTCCCTCATATCTTCATCATTCAATTTAATTAAACCCCTCTTCTTCACTATTGGCGTTGGAGTTGGTTCAGGTGTATTCCAATCATCATAATTCCGGCCTATTTTAGCCAATAATTCTTCAGCGTCGTCTGGAGTTCTTTTCCTGAAAACACAACCAGCACAACTATCCAGGTATGCCCTAGACTCAATGGTTAGTCCACTATAAAATATATCAAGTAAATCATGCTTTTCTAGATCATGGTCAGGCAGAGCTCTAATAAGAGAGCAAAATCTCGCCCAAGCCTCAGGCAATTTCTCTTCATCTTCTCGATCAAAATTATAAACTCTCTGCAAAGCAGCATGTTGAGCACTAGCAGGACAGTATTTCCGGAAGAAAACAGCAAGTAATTCTTTTGGACTTTTAATAGAACTAGGTGGCAAACTATTATACCAGGTTTTAGCGTCATCCTTTAATGAGAATGGAAAGATTTTAGCAACAAAGTAAGTACGCTTCTTAACATCATCAGAAAACAAGCTACTCAAAGTAGATAACTCGGTCATGTGTTCAACAGACACTTTCTTTTTCGGTACCACAAAAGGGTGTTTTCTCAACAATAGCTATATGAGATAGATCAAGAGAAAAATCATAATCTTTATCCCTAATGTTTATAGGAGATGTGGCAAATTTAGGATCGGGAGACAGTTTACATCTAACGGTATGTTACGCAAGCAACTTTTTAATTTTTCTTGCATCGGTAGTAGCATGGCATTTTTCAATAAAATCATCATCAAGTTCCACATAATCTTCATCAAGATCATCACTAGAGTATTCAAGTTCGGGTGAATTAACAGGTGTAGTAACATCAGGAGTTTCAGCATTTTCAATTTGTCTAGACCTAGCAATTTTAGCATCTAGAAAAGTTCCCAATGAACCACTATCATCAAGCACGGCAGAAATATTATCAGTATTATGAGAGTTTTCAGATTCAGCAGAAGTACCAGCATTTGAAGCATGTGGCGGTGAAACAAGTTTATCAATCACGAGATGGTGAATCAAGAGCAGCGAGAGGTACTCGAGTTGTACCTTTTCTTGTAGTGGATGGTAATATGGCGACCTTAGTATCGCGAGGTTTACCCATGATGGAGAATTTGCAGCGAACAATATTAATCCAAGTGAACTTCCAAATAAAGCTATGCTCCCCGGCAACGGCGCCGGAAAATAGTCTTGATGACCCACAAGTATAGGGGATCGCAACGGTCTTCGAGGGAAGTATTACCCAATTTATTGATTCGACACAAGGGGAGACAAAGAATACTTGAAAGCCTTAACAGCGGAGTTGTCAATTCAGTTGCACACTGGAAACAGACTTGCTCGCAAGAGTTTATCGGTAGTAACAGTTTTATAGCAGTAGCGATAGTAAAATAACAGCGACGGAGTAACGAAGACAGCGAGTAGTGATTATAGTAAACGAGCGGGATTAAAATACTGTAGGCACGGGGACGGATGACGGGCGTTGCATGGATGAGAGAAACTCATGTAACAATCATAGCAGGGCATTTGCGGATAATAATAAAACGGTATCCAAGTACTAATCAATCAATAGGCATGTGTTCCAATTATAGTCGTACGTGCTCGCAATGAGAAACTTGCACAACATCTTTTGTCCTACCAGCCGGTGGCAGCCGGGCCTCAAGGGAAACTATCTGGATATTAAGGTACTCCTTTTAATAGAGTACCGGAGCAAAGCATTAACACTCCGTGAACACATGTGATCCTCACATCACTACCATCCCCTCCGGTTGTCCCGATTTACGTCACTTCGGGGCCATTGGTTCCGGACGACGACATGTGTATACAACTTGCGGGTAAGATCATAAACAACGAATATCATGATGAAATAATAACATGTTCAGATCCGAGATCATGGCACTCGGGCCCTAGTGACAAGCATTAAGCATAACAAGTTGCAACAATATCATAAAAGTACCATCTACGGACACTAGGCACTATGCCCTAACAATCTTATGCTATTACATGACTAATCTCATCCAATCCCTACCATCCCCTTCGGCCTACAGCGGGGAATTACTCACACATGGATGGGGGAAACATTGTTGGTTGATGGAGAGGCGTTGGCGGTGATGGCGGTGATGATCTCCTCCAATTCCCCGTCCCGGCGGAGTGCCGAACGGAGACTTCGGCTCCCGCGACGGAGTTTCGCGATGTGGCGGCGTTCCGGAGGGTTTCGGCGACTTCGACTTCTCCCCGTGCGTTTTTAGGTCGAGGCGAATAAGTAGTCCGAAGGGGGCGTCGGAGGCCGACCGAGGGGCCACACTACATGGCCGCGCGGGCCCCCTAGGCCGCGCCGCCATGTAGTGTGGGGCCCTCGGGCCTCCACTTCAATTGTCCTTCCGGCTCCGTCATTATTCCGGGAAAATAGGCCCTTTCGTCAAAATCCCGAGGTTTTTCCCGAAAGTTGGATTTACTGCACAAAAACGAGACACCGAAACGGTTCTGCTGAAAACAGCGTTAGTCCGTGTTAGTTGCATCCAAAATACACAAATTAGAGGCAAAACAATAGCAAAAGTGTTCGGGAAAGTAGATACGTTTTGGACGTATCAGTATGAGATGTGGCTCTTCCACCACTTCCCGCCTACATATATATAGCGACGACAATGGTGGGAAGCGGTGAAAAGGGCGGTAAGATGCAGGTGGGAAGCATTGAATTGGGCGGGAAGGATAAGGACGTGTGTGCCACCTTTAGTCCCGGTTGGTTTGGGCAACAACCAACCTGGACTAAAGGAGTTGCAGTGGGTGTGTTACGATACAATAATTAATATAACTATTTAAACCCAAGCCCATGCTCCGGTTTCCTTAACACATGTTTCTTTAGCTGTTGCACATTTGTTAACAAGCTCAGATATTTTATTCAAGGAGACTGAGTTTCAACTACTTCAAATGTTATGCCATTCACTCTCGCTGACACCAATGCCATCAATAGTATAATCAATGAACTCTCAAGCTTCACTGTAGACTAGAAAGTAGTTGTTCGGCATGCTGCTTCCTTCTGGTATGAATTTTAGTATTGATCCCAAGTTACAGATCATACATGGAGAAGTACTTTCCCGCTCTTCCGAAGCTATTTGGCTACAGAGTAACACATGTGGCCTTTTCTCTCCCATGTTCAAACAATATGGTCCAGAGAATCTTCAGTTCCTGTCATCTGCTCAGGATATACTATGTGAGTTCTTAACCATGAGCGGCTTAAGTGTCCCTCTTTTATATTTTTATTTGTTCTCATATCATTACTCAAGGAGAAAACTTTCTGATGAGGTTAATCTAGCATTGGATGAGGCTAAAGAGGCTTTTCTTGTCAAACAACTATTGCTAAGCCCAAATTCCATACCAAATCTGAAGTGTTATGATGACTATGCTAATGTATCAAATTTCTTGACCCTTTCCTCGAAGATGTAAGATATGAACATTGGAGATGGTTGGCTTGTTTTTGCGCGCTACATGCCTTATCTCGCCGAGCAGTGCGTCCACCCACGCGTCGTCATCCCACCGACAGTTTTATTAGTTGACACTAAAAATTCACCTTTAGTCCCGGTTGCACAAACGGGACTAAAGGTTGACCTACTGAAAACTCTTTAGTCCCGGTTGAACCTACCAAACGGGACTAAAGGTTGGCCAGTCGAAATATCTTTAGTTCCGATTGGTGGAAGCAATCCAAAACCATTTTCTAATTTGTAAAATAATTAATATAACTATTCAAACCATTAACCAAGCCCACACTCCGGTTTCCTTACTACATGATTCTTTAGTTGTTGCACGTTTGTTAACAAGCTCAGATATTTTATTCAAGAATACTGAGTGTCGTGGATATGACCACGGCAGGTGCTACAGGGTGAAACACTTCGTTGATGCGGGGGCAAGGTGGCGTAGCCATCTGCGAAGCAAGGTGCACAAGACGCAAGGGTTTACCCAGGTTCAGCCCCTCCGGAGAGGTGCACAAGACATGTTACACAACTACTATTCCTTTCTGTGTATGATTGTTATGATGCATTATCCACTTTTTTATGTTGCTAAGATAACCAAACCCTAATAAGAACCTTGTTTGTGAAACCGCTCTAAAAGTGCAACATATCCTAAAGAAATCTTTACAACTCACCAAACCTAAATCATCGGGGTTAGCTAGAGCGATTGCCTCTCATACTTATATATTATAGCATATTTGCCAGTTCTTTAAACATTATCCTTACCAGACAATGATGGTATTTCATAATTTGGAGTTATATCATCCCAAAGTCCTTGTCTGGATAATCCTGTAGGCAAGAAAGGCAAGTTTATCACTTGCTCATGCCATTTGATTATTTTTATCAAATTATATGCAAAGTACTATACTTATCACTCCTGCATGAAAAGTAAAAGATAACTTCACAATTATGAATATGACTATGTGGTGGGCAATGAAACCACGTCACCTTCTCCTTGCTCAAGCGATAGTGCTCATCCAAAGCTTCCTCTTGGAGAGAAATGACTTCCAAGAATCTTGCATTATGTCTTCTCAAAGAACAAACTTCATCAAGGAGCTTATCACAACATGAATTGGGACCTTCAACTTCTTTCTCCTTGTATGCTTCTTCTTGAGGATGCCTCCTCATCTCGGATAAGAGCACAAACTTGCTCTCCAAGGATTTTAAGTTCTTGGTGAGGGTTGCAACATCCTCAAGCAACCATTCATGGCTTTCTTCAAGATAACGCTTCTTCGTCTTGAGCTCATCCACCCAACCAAGAGCATAGTCTCGGTCCTTGATGAGTTGGGAGATGAAGGAGTTGTTGGAGTCTTCGAGAACAATAGCACTAGCTTCAAGATACATGCGCATGCACAACTCTTCCTCATGAGCTTGAGTGAGAGAGATAAGCTCTAATTCAATCTCCATCTCAAGCCTCTCCTTTTCCTCAATACGGTCTTGATCCCCTAGCATGTTAGTGAGAGGAGCATCCAAACCCACGATAGATATAGCATTAGAGGAAGTTGTAGGTTCGGAAAGGGGTTCTACCTCCAACCATACCTTTGCCACAAGGCAACGAGAGTTGTTGGTGACAAAGTTCTCATTTGGAGAGTCGAAGAGGGAGATGAAAGGAGTGGAAATGGCGATGGCGGCCACTCCCTCTTCCTTCTTTTTCGAACCCTTGTCTTCACGCTCATCATCTTCATCGGAGGAGTACTCCTCACGGATAATGAAGGCTCTAGGCTTCTTGGTGGAGGAGACCTTGATGTCATCGGAGTTGGAGGAGAACTTGGAGAAACTTTTGGAGAGGGATTTGTACTTGCTCTTTCGGACGAGCCTTCCACCATTGTCTTCCCTTTTCTCAAAGATACAATCCGCAACAAAATGACTTTTGTCGCCGCAATTGTAGCATGATCTCCCCTTTTGATCCTCCCTTGGAATCTTGGAGGAGTATCTTGTAGAATCATGAGGAGAGTATCTCTTTGGTCTTGAGCTTCGTGTCTTGTTCCCACCCCAAAAACTCTTGGCGGCAAGAGCCATATGTTCATGATAGTTGGCCTTGAGATCATCCGGACCCCACTCAATAGGATCCTCATCGCTCTCACTAGCTTCATGCTCCTTCACCTTCAACGCAAGGTTAGGCTTGCGGGTGTTGTGGGCGCGAGCAACAAGACCTTCCGCATTCTTCTTGGAGATGTCCAAAGCGATAACTTCACTAAGGACTTCATCGGATGTCATAGCCTGCGCAGGAACCGACGCCTGCGCAGGACGACCACGACGATGACGATGGCGACGACGACGAGGACTACAATGAGGTGCTCGCGTACCACAACGAGGAGGCCAAGGACGACAGTGATGACTACGTCCCGTGCATTTTCCAAGAATGGCAGTTGGCCATGACAGAGGGCCAGAAGTTTGAGTTCCCGAACAACATGACGGACGACGAGATCGCGAGGCTCGGCCTCCTCGTCTCCGAGGTGGACTGACCTGTGCAGCCGCCGCTGCCCCGGTACACCACCGGCATCATGCCGCCAGGCCTCTCGGAGGAAGAAGCCCTACGACTGGCACTACAGGACTCGGCCACACCACCTGTTCAACCGCCGCCTCCATCTCCGCCCTACAACCCGTGGGGGCCTCCACCTCCGGCCTTGGCTCCTCCACCCCCGCCACAGGCGTGGGCTCCTCCGCATCCAGCACCGTCGGCGCGCCCGGCGTATGTTCCACCGGTTCCCAACTGGCCGTGGGTGGTACCGGAGCTCGTCGTGGTCGATAGTGACGAGGAGAACCAGTAGGCCCAGGCGTTCTTAGGGTTTTTTTTCCTTTCTTTTACTATGTAAATTATGTTTTCATGTTATAAAAAATGAAAAATCAAGAAAAAGCACGTCGTGCCGCTGGAGCCACCCGACGCAAACAGACGCGCAGTCGATTTCGACCATTTGAGCCGACACAAACGGATGTGCGCGGATATTTTCAGACGCTGAAATGCGTCGTCCCGTTGGAGATACCCTAACTCAAAGAACACATGCCAGATTACTCCCCGGTGTTGTCTTATCTTCCAAAACTACCAACATTAGACCAAATGAACACTGTACCCAGGAAGATCTTGGACGCGCGCATGGTTAAGAAAGGTTCTTATCAAGTCGATTAAATTAGGAAAACGCTTGAGATCGGGCGATCGATCACGCGCTCCGATCGGTCACTCAACTCCCGCGTGCTGCTCCTGTTCTCTCACCCATCAATTCCTTGCGGACCCCACACTTGTTCTTATCCCATGATTTTTCTATCCGAAACAGCAGACCAAGGCTGCACCTTCACGTGAGTGGACCCAAACTAGTCAAGGCTCAGAGCATCCCCACTCGTTGGCGCTCCCCACGCCCAAATCCGGCGAAATTTTCGTCCGGATTGGAGGAAGATTTGGCGTGGGGAGTAGTAGTTTCCCAGCCGCGTGCCCAGGCGAAGTCGACGATGCGAATTTAAAAAACGGAAACTTGACAAACTACGGCTAAAAACGGGTGAATATAGACTAAATTTAATGATATTTATTACATTACGGGAGGAGTTCATACATAGAGGCCGAATTCGACTATATTTCGAGTTCGGCTAGGGGAATGCAAACGCTAATTGTAAAACACGGCGCTCTACATGCCGAAATGGCGGTAGAACACCGTGTAGTCGCCGCCGTCGTCGTCGGAGCCGTCGTCGTTGGCCTTCGAGCTGCGCGGCACTGGCTGCTCGCCGCCTCGGCCGGCGTCTCCCCGCCCGGGGACGGCTTGTACCGGTCGTCGTCGGAGGACTCGAGGTCGACGACGGGGACAGCGACGCCGGATGGAGGTGTCGCGGGACGGCGGTACCGCGCGACATCTTCGTTGGCGGTTGGAGCGGCGCGGGCGGCGAGTTGGCGTGCGGCGGCCGAGTCCGGCGGCCGCCGCTGCTCGCTCCGCCTCCTGGCGCTCCCGGTCGCGCCTCGCCCGGTCCGGTGCGGCGTCGTCCGCGCGCTTCTCCTCCTCCATGTCGTGCGGCGACACGGCGATCGCCTCCGCCATCGCGGCGTCCTCCGCGCGCTTCGCCTCCTCCTCGGCGAGCCGGCTTGCGGCGGCCTCTTTCTTCGTCTTCTTCGGCCGCTCGCGGCGCGGAAGGCTGTTCGCGGATGACGAGGGCGCCGCTGCTGCGCCCTCCGGTCGCCGGCGTGGACGCCGGCTCCTTCTTGACGCGCACCGGCGTCGAAGGCGACGTCGCCTCCTCCCTCTTCACCGGCGCCAAGGATGACCTTGACGCCGATCCGGAAGACGACGAGCTGGCAGCCATGCGCCGTGGCTGCCAGACGCTTCCCCGACGGCGGCTCGCCGATGCCCTCGATGCCGATGGAGGGGGCATCGTGAGCACCGGGAAGTTGCCGCCCTCGATGTGCGCGAGGACGTTCGCCGGCGTCCTTCCGGCGCGCTCCACCACCGTCGGCGGCCCACGGCGTTGTTGCGCGCAGGCGGAGGCGGCGGGCCGTCGTAGGCCGCCGGCTCCCGCTCCCACCGCCGGAGGAAGTAGGAGTTCCACGCCGTGTAGTTGTCGGGGTGGTGGCGTGGCTCGGCGCGCTCCTCGTCGGTCATCGTCATCCTCGCCTCCTCGATGGCGACGTCGAGGGCATGGCCCGCGGCGGCGGCGGGATTGGAACGCCGCCGGCACTTAGCCGCCGGCCGCCTCGGGAGGCCTCGTGTCCGGCGGGCAGGGGTACCCCGCCCGGTGGAGGAGGTGGCCCTCCCACGCGTGGAGCGACCGGCGGGGAAGCCGTTGTTGGCTGCGCCGTCGTCGTCGTAGAACGCCATCTTGGGAGTAGAGGGAGAGTGGAGGGAGAGTGGAGCACGGGGTACGCCCGGCGGTGATCGGACCGGCGTATATAGGCGTGGGCTGGCGCGGGGATTAAATGCCGCGTGGAATGCGACGCGTCCGCGGCGGGCGGACCGGCGGCGGCCTTTAGTGCGCGCGGAAGACGATGCGTGCGCGGAAGACGACGACATTAACTCGCCGCGTGGCCGGCGAATGCGGACCGGCGGCGAGGCTTTACGGCGCGCGGAAGACGATGCGATGAGGACGACGATCGGTTTCTCTCGCCGACAAGTTGGGGCCACCGGATGCGCGGGAAGTTGCCTCGCCGTTTCGCGCGCTTTCGTTTCGTCCGGAGTCCCCGAGCGCTCCCGGGGGGCCGGGGATGGCGTGGGATCGCCGGATGGATTTAGGCCCAAATCCGGACGAAAACGAGGAACCGGGGGCGCGACTGGGCCGAATTACGCCGTCCGGATGGAAAAAACGCTCGCCGGGGGCCTGTTCGGGGGGACGAGTGGAGATGCTCTCATGTTCTCTCTCCCATCAATTTGTAGCACTAGTTGCATGCATTTGATTTTGGAACTATGCATGCATGCATCTTTTGACTACTATAGTATATCATACAAATTAGTTTTTAGTAATTTAGGTACGCTGGAGACATTATGCCTGCAGAGATGTACCGGTACATTACCATACTATCACCACCTACAAAATCCATTTTTTTGTTGGTTTTCTTGTTAATTATTATTGTAAACTTATTGGTGATTTGTTGTAAAGATATTTTTGGCATGAGAATTTTTTAGTGTTGCAAATTGTTGTTTTCTGTCAAAATTGTTGCTGACTACTAATGTAAAGACATAATTTTTTGTTGGTTTTATTGTTAATTATTATTGTAAATATGTTTGTGATTTGTTGTTATGGTATCTTTGCATGGGAAAAATTAGTGTGGGAATTGTTGTTTTCTATTAAATCGTTGCTGACTATTATTGTAAACACCTAATATTTTTATTGGTTTTGTTGATAATTATTGTTGTAATTATATTGTTGATTTGTTGTACATATATTTTTCGCACAAATAATTAGTAGTGCTTAAATTGTAGCTTTTTGTTGAAAACGCTAGCGAGTAAAGTTGTAAACACCTAATTTTTTTGTTGGATTACTTTTATTGTAAAACACCAGCAACATAGATGGGGTCTACTCACATGACCGAAATGCAGCTACCTGTCGTACCTTGCACCCATGCAAAGGAGCAGCGCCAACAACAGGACGTGGTGGGCTTTGAAAAGTCTAAAATATAGCTACCTGCCTACTTCATCTATGCAGAGCAACAGTGAAAAGCGACGTGCATGCATCGCAGCAAAAGACACAGACATGACACCAACAGCAGAAAAGAAACCATACCACGTGAAGAGAGAGAAACTGATTGTGGAACGCACGATCTTGATCAAACGGTGGGAAAAGCAACCGATTTTTGGTCCCCGCGTCGGGCGACGGACGGCTAGCACGCGCCGTTAAATTACCAGATGAGGTAGCAACTTTGGAGAATTGTGAAGTGCTCGAAGTGAGCTTTCCAAAGGTGTTTGCTTCAGGAGAAGAAATTTCTCCAGAGGAGAACGTATAGCCTTAGAATGGCTACAATGCCAAGGAGAAAGCAAACTCTCTCCTCTCGCTTCGTTATTTTTGTTATTTTCTTTTTTTTGCGAATCGTTCTCTTTCTTCTTCCTCATCACGAAGGTCATACGAGTCCAGTACAAACACGAGTCAAGGTCTCAAGGAGTCCTTTCCGGATTCAGCCGAAGCATCCTCTTTATATACGACAGCCGCCACCCGCCACCCCCCAATCCAATCCAAGTGAATCGAATCACCATGGGGATGTTCTTCGAGACAATCTCCAAGCGTGCCGACGATGGCGACGACACGTTCTCTGAAACACAAAAGGTAGATGACGTCGATGCGGCGTGGCTGCAGCTGAGGGAGAGTATCAAAACGGCGCTGCTACGCTTCCCTGAGGCAGCGGCGCTGTGCCCGCGGGAGCTCGAGGCGGCGGTGGACAGGATCATCGTTCAGGCCATCCCTGAGACGGCGTCTCCGGCAGCGCCAGGCAAGGTGCGGCTGTCGGACGAGCTCCTCAGCATCTTCATCCGCGGGCACGAGAGCCTGAACCCAAGCGTCGACGAGCTCCCAGGCGTCGGCCCTGGCGGAGCGTTCCCCTTGGGGTGGATCGAGGCGAGGAGGCGGGAGCTGGAGGAGGAGTGTCGGGAGGAGAACAAGCAGAAGGACGGGCATGACTCCCTTCTAGTGCTGCTGGCCAAGATCAGGGTTGATCTCCTGACTAGGGGCTACGTCGAGGTCCAGTGGGAGTACATGCAGCCGGCCAATTTACCGGATGTATAGAGAGAGACGACTGATGGTCTAAGAAAATTGGCTTTCGATTGAAAAATAATCTACTCGTTCTGTGATTCTGTCCAACACCCCTCGTTTTGATTTGCGTTTATCCATACTTGTTGTCCAACTATCTATCGAAAGTGACTAAATCATTTGCTAAATTCGGCACTATGGTGACAAGTAAACACTTCTTTCATAGATGCATGTATGACTGTCTTCGCAACAATGGCATAGGGTGCCGCTGCTCCAACGATGGCCAGGGCAACGTGGGCATGGTAGGGCGGCGCCCGGCCGCCCCAGATCTGGGCACTACAGCCCTCATCTAGGGGTGGCATGGCCGGCTTCCCTTCTCGGCCCTGGAGCTACCAAAAGATGGTGGCCATGTCGTGGGTGGGGTTGGGGATAGTGGCGCCAGTTGTCGGCCTATTGCAGTGCGGAGACAGAGTTTACGGGCCGCTTGGGTCTGGACCGGATCTTCTTTGGATTGGTGGTGTGCCTTTGCGGGGGATTTACGGGCCCATTGGGCCTGGTTGGACCCACCTGGGGCTTGTATGTCTACAGCCGCGTCCGGTCGGTGCAGGTTGTTCCCTCCCACGCGATCTCGGTGCTACTGGCCCATTTTAAAGCTACGCACGTCGTTGCCTCTGTCTTGCAAGCCTTGTGAAGGTTGCATCGGGAAGATGACAATGGTGACTGGGTGACCGTGGTGGCGCGTGCTGGTGGCGGATAGTTTGGTGGTGTGGTGAGGCTTCATCTTTGCAGGGCTCCTGAAGGCAGTGGAAGGGTATATTTTCGGGATAAATCCTTGTCGGATCGTCCAACACCGATGCGGTGTCGTCTACGAGTGACATCTTTCCTTCCTGGGGAGCATCGTGGCTACCCTTGATCCATCTCCTTCGGTGTGCCGAGGGAAATACTAGGACTAGTCTGGTCCAGGTAGCAGCGTCGCTTTGCATCCATTCTTGAATATGGTGCTTATAACTCGCGGCTTTAATACTAGGAGCGTTGTCAAACTAAATCAGAGGATGCAACGGTTGTGGTTTACCTTCACTTAGTCAATCTATCCTAGTCTCCATTTTGTTTCTTCTTTTCCTTGCTTTGGGCATGTCTTTGTTGCCGCCCTAGTATTCTTTGTTTAGGTTCTATCATTGGTTGTATCGTGTGTTGCTATATTAATATAGCGGGATGAAAGCCTGTTTAGAGGCTAAAATACCATTTATTTTTCTCAATGTTCATAATTGTTTGGAGTTTTCTCTTGTGGACTAGTTTCTCCTGGAATACTTTTGACCTATGATTATTCCTCAGATTTTCTATGTTCCGTAACTGATTGTAAAAATTGGCATATATTTTTTAGAAAACTCAATAATGCCAACATCAACATTTACCTTTGTATAGTTTGCCACGGGTGGAATCCAATTCTTCTCCTGATGCAATAATGCTACACTTATAGCATGTTCAATAGTAGAGCCAACAACTGGCTATAAGATATTTCCATATCATCTACATCCAATCTTATAGACAATAAGATGTACTACTTTACTAATATATGGCCCACTTATATGTTAAAGCTCGTGACAAATGTTAATGCGTTGGAACACATTGGTAATAAAAATGAAATGCTTATGAATTATATATATTATTTTACCGTCATATATTACAAGGTAGCATGATCACAACAAGATCATCATCATCATCATACACAGAGGTAGCAAGTGACAACCGACAATCGACAAGGCATCATCACAACAAGATCATGGTATGTTCCGACAATCGACAACAGGCGATCGCCTTCTAGCTAACCTGAAGAGAAATCTAGGTCTTCTGATCAGGCAACTAATGTCAGTATAGGGGTGCAGAAGTGGAACCTCCACTAGAACCACCAGGAGAAGAACCAGGAGAACGGGGCTTTCGTGAATCGGTGTGGCCTCGTGCGATGAACTCGAAGAAGCATGACCAAAGGGTCGGTCCCCGAACATCCCGTTCGCTACATGTTTGAGCAAGAGTTAGCAACTTAGCCATGTACTAACAGTCTAACAGGAAAGAGGTAACAAGCGGTTTGACATAGAAATTAGTGGGGTCGTTGAGTAGTATGTGCGAGCAAAATCTTCACTCGATTGGCACAATGGCGGCAGCCCCGGCCTAGGTGGTCGTTCTACTGTCAATGGGACCCTCTCTCCAGTCTGGAAAACATAGAGATCGCATGCAAGACAAGTTAGATGTCGGGTGTTGCAGAAATAAATGTTCAAACTAAGGGAACTGGGAGTTTTCATATTTTGCAACCATAAAGATTGAAACTTACATCATTCTGCAACCCCGTGTAATGGTCATAGTCCTCTCTCTGAAGCCCACACTCCTGATACGGCACCTTATAATCCGCATGAGTGGTATCGTAGGTGTCACGCCCCGAGACCGGGCCTGGACGAGACAGCCGCCGCGCGCCTATAAACCCAGAGGCTTATACACGTGCAAGGCTAGAAATGCAGGCAATAACCAGCACAGTGGATCTCGAGAAGCTCAACTACACATCTTTACAGATTTCTTTACAATTACATAGGAAATACAACTAGATTTTTTACAACGCTTCCCACCCGCTGGTCCAGCCTAATCTTCTGACGATGAACTCTTCCGTTGCGCAACTCTGATAAAAACATTGGGGAGCTGAGGTGAGTACAACAGGTCATACTCAGCAAACCGATTATACACAATCATATAAACTGTAAAATATAAATGCTTTTCTAAAAACAATATGTGGTTAAGGTATTAAGCATATTAAAAATGCATGGTGCCACACATGAAAGTAAGTTTCCCTACCCGGGAATCACAGGGGTGAAATTCACACTTTTACACTCTGCAGAGGGGTACTCCGACATCGACAGTCTTGACTAGGTTGCGCTAGTCAAGCAGTGTTCTTATACCCGCTAAGACCCGGACACTCTGACCTACTGATGTCGGTCGCTCCTACGGATCCATCACCGACACGTTCCCAACAGAGGCCGTCCCCAGCGGAGAACACAGACAGTCCCATACCTGAACTTTGACCGGTACAATATGTTTACCTTCGTAGCACCAAGTTTGCTCTTATAAAAACATTTATCTCTCATGTTGATCACTTTCTATCGATATTCGCGCTAATGCCCGATTCGTACCGGTGGCTCCAGCGGATCCATCACCGCGTAACGACACCGGCGAATTAGCCCACGAATATCTCCGATACCATCTACCAACTACTATATCATGTATTTAACAACAATATGTATTCTACAAAAATACATGAAGGGTATAAAGCAGCTTGCCTCATGTAGAAGATATGGCCTTGGCATAGAAATCCAGAAGCAGCACAAGCACCAACATAGGTCTCAGCTCTCTTCTACCCCACGGTTATCTAGCAACGCCTCCCTCTCTAATCAACTCGTCCAAAACATGGACACATGCTCCTAGCACTCCTACCGGTATTTCTTTCTTTCTACTCTGGCTCTCACTCTCTCCATCTATCTTACTCTCAGTGCCAAGAAATGGAGCACAAAGACTGCTGCCTATTTATAGTTGAGCAACGTCGGTTCAATTAGCTAAAATATCTATGGTGCAGGTCCTCAAATACTAAAGAAACTAGTTACGTGTCATGCTGCTACTAGATATCCTCTCTCTACATGGCACGTAAGAGCTGACTCACTACTTACTAAGCATGCAGTAATCCACGTAGGAAACCATGCCGATTTGCCATTGCCGACATGTCTTGCTTTCATCTGAAACTAGCACGTCGCACCTTCTCATCAAATCATGCATATACTACACGATGACTCCAGGCTAACAATTACTACTAATATCTGACCTTGTACTAGCTATTACTAGAGATGCATGTCACGCAACACATATGCATGCATGCGGCTCCAATTTAACTAATCGATACATGCATTGGTACAAGGTGGACATGCATGACACACAAGCTACATGTCAGTAAAAAAAATAAAGTAATTACATGTCAATTAATATTTCACTCAAATTAATTAATAATTTAAAAATTTGAGTTATCACAGTAGGCCACCTCGAAATTAGGCTACAATTTAAAAAATAAGGATTCTCGCCAACGTAGCGGAATGAATGTCAGAAAGAGGATGAAAATGAGAAAAACTTACATCACGACGAGGCCGTCGAGGAGGCGGGATATGGGGGTTGTCGGTCGTGAGGGTAGCCTTGATCTGCGCAAGGGTCTTCTTTGGTTTGGTCAAGAATTTTTGTACGGCCTCCATGCCGTGCCCCGCCACCTTGTCGGTCTCCTCTTGAATGGGGTCATCCACCTCCAGATGAAAACCCTAGAATGTCGAGGGTACACACCCAAGTCCTTTTCGGCAGCGCCAAAGTACTCGAGCAGTGAGGGCCGAGGCTGGATCAGATCGGGCGTCTTCAGCTTCATTTACTACCACGTTGCCACCTGATATGTAAGAGGCTCCCCGAGTACAGCCTCCTGCATCGCCAAAAAAATGTTATGCATATCAAGTAGGAAAATGAGGGGAAATAAATATTTTTTGCAATTGGATAAATAGGGTGGATTTTAGGTTTAAGATACTTATTAGAGTGGGAGCAATTGTCATTATATGGTCGCATTGACTATATAGGAATGACAAGGTTTTTAATGATAATTTTTTTTTCTCTTTTACATGTCATCTACCATTGTACAACTTTGTTCCATTCATGGTCGTCGCTTCAGCGTTTGGAGGATTACGACCTCTTTACGGAAGTATCTACACGGTTGGAGGATGCGGCGAAAGAGTTTATTACCCAGCATGGGTGGCTGCATAATCGTAGGATTGCGGCATTTCTTGCCTAGTTGGCTTTCCAGTATGTTATTTTTTGTTCGTATTGAGTATTTGTGAACTCTGTTCTTGGACGACTGTGTGCATCTTAGCTATACAGAAGCTGGGTGTAATGTTTGAACCTTTTAAGTAATAAAGTGTCCTTTATCGAAAAAGGTGTTGAGCTAGTCATGCTCCCAAACTATAGTTAAATGGTTGTGAAATACCTAATGTCTTGGTTCTTTGTTTGTAACCGTTATTTTTCGGTGTTAATTTCCGATATGCTGTTTTGTTGGTTCAAGCTAGTGTTTTCTTTAATAGTTGGCGATAAGGGACAAAATACTTGTCCCATCTCTCGTGAAGGAAGGCATGATCTTGAGCAGAAATATGCTTTCAGAAGTGTCTCGTTGAAAATAAAAATATGAAATTAAGTATGATTAGGCACCACACATGAAGTATTATCCGTACATCTTAATTCAAGTATCTTTAGGGAAAAACCAAGTCGCGGTGAATGGGTTGCCATGAGCTGCCACCGTCTCCAACGGCAAGGGTGACACTGTCCCTTCTTTCATGTTGTAAATGCCAGAGTAGAGGCGGCCCGTCCTTTCATCGTATTTGCCACGCTCACTTAGAAAGTAGATGCAATCATCTTGAGCTCCAACGCATTCGTCTCCGGCGGCAGGAAGCGACTCTGAGCACCCTTCAGAGAGAAAGAGAGCACGCCCGACCAATTTATCGATCTTTCTCCACCATCCCCCGCCGCTGCTCATGTCTGCTGCCTCGAAGACCTCAAACAGGGCACCCCGGTTCGGAAGCTTGGTGTGGACCTTCCACTTTTGTTTTATCATCAACAACCGATCACCCGACGCAACCAGGTAGTGGGGAAGAAGGTCGTAAGCGCTCCATGGATCCATGTCATTATTCGTCGTGCTGAATACGCAATGTATGCTGATAAGCTTGTCGTGGATGATGTCCACAACATAAAGGCGTAGAGGGTATATACACCCCAGCGTGTTGTGGTGAGGACATAGAGCTTCTTTTGGAAGAGTGCGATGTCGAGGAGACAATCGGAGTAGTCGTCCGGGCCGGGAATCCACCACCATACGAGGTTCGCCGACTCCGGCGGGCGAACCGAGACGGTTAGTTTTCTGATGTACATTTTGTCTCCTGTCCGGATGGCCGTTACGTGATCGGACACCACCACCACCTTGCGGATGTTGTCGACCTTGAGCAAGATGCCCGGTCGATTGGAGAGGCACTTGAGGTTGACGATCCGAGGGGCTGTCTTCTCCCGGGAGAGAGGGTTCAAAAGCGAGCATCCCTCGTTGGTGTTCACGAGGAAGAGCATGCTGCCGGTGGAGAGACGATGGGCGACGTGGTCATCCTGGACGACGACCCGGTGGTGGAGCTCGCCATCTGGGAGGCTGAGGAAGGCACCGTCACGGAGCGCCACCCACGGGAGGAGCGGTGGCAGCGTAGACTGCATGCGCGCCGCGGCGCGCCACATGCGGCATACGGCACGGAGTCGGACGCGGCTGGTATGCGCAGGAGCACGAGGCCCAGAAGCTCCGACGGGAGATCCTGCCATGATCGACGACGGCCGCAGCGATTATGATCTTGCCGTAGCTCTAAACTCTATAAGCCTCTGACTTGATTAATATACAAGTGTACGAGTGAGAGTCCAGTACAAACCCGCGCCAAGGACTCCTCTTGGGATTCCAGCTGAAGCATCCTCCTTATATACGACCGGTCGACGCCACCGCAAGTTCTCAAGCGAATCAAATCGTCTGTCGTCATGGGGATGCTGTTTGAGACAACCTCCAATTCCAAGCGCGCCGACGACGACACCTTGTCCGACGCACAGCACGTCGAGGCTGCAGGGCTGCGGGAGAGGACCAAGGCGTTTCTGAAACGCTTGCCAGAGGCGGCGGCGCTGAGCCCCCCTGAGCTCGAGGCAGCGGTGGACAGGATCATCGTTGAGGCCTGCCCAGAGACGGCATCTCCGGCAGCGCCAGGCAAGGTGCGCCTGTTGGACGTGCACATCCGCCTCTTCCTGTGTGGGATGATGCCCGATGTTGACCAGCTCCCCGGCGTCGCCCCTGGCGGAGTATTCCCCCCGGGGTGGCTCGAGGCTAGACGGCGGCAGCTGGACGAGGAGTGTCGGGAGGAGAATGGGCACGACCTCCGCGTGCTGCTGGCCAAGATCAGGGTCGATCTCCTCACTAGGGGCTACGTGGAGGTCCAGCTGGAGTACATCCAATACTTCTTCCAGGAAGCATGGAGGCAGGCAAGTGATAATCTATAGTAGTAACAAATTAAATTGGCTACTGGATTCGATTGAAACTCACCTATGTATAACTATATACCAAAACTCAAAAGTGATTTAGGTGTATATGTTTCTGTCTAGCTTTTTTTTTGTTTCTTTTTATCCACCTATGTAGAACTATATATCAAAACTCAAATGTGATTTAGGTGTATATGTTTTTATGTTTTTTTTTACGACGCCTCGGACAGAGTTAGCTTGGGCGTCGGGGCGGCGGCAACGGGCACAAGCACGGCGGTGGAGTTATCCTCCTTCCGCCGATGTGTTCTACGCGATTTGGTGGATCTCGGCATCTCAGATGTTGCAACGCCTGGTTTGGGGGACTCAGCACGGCCGCTAAAATCTCCAACCTATTATCGGACGTTGGTGATGTTGTTAGTTTTAACCAAGGTTTAAAATAGCGTGCTAAATGAAATAGCGTCGATCTCCTTCAAACGCTATGGACGCTATATCTTGCTAATTTCGTGCTATATTTCAAATAGCGTTTTGAAAAAAATATTAAATATAGTCTAAAAATAAAGGATTTCGCGAAAAAGGTTGGATATTTAGTCCAAAAAATGACTGAATCATACATACATAACCACATATAACAAATAGATCTCTAATTTTTCAGAAGGCTAACATCAGTATTCCACAAGGCAACAACATAATATTTTATTATTAAGAATTATCAGCATTAGTGATATTAAGTTCTAATCTAGAAAAGGAACCAACATATCGTAGTTCATCACCACAAAAAAGTGAAAGCAACTTAGATTGAAAAAATAGCGCGCTAACGCTATGAAGTTTTAGCACGATATATCATGCTATTTAACAAATAGCGCCATAGCGAGCAAAAATACTAAAATTTAGCGTAGACCCTCCAAATATGCTATTGCGTGGTATTAGCGGAGAAATAGCGCGCTATTTTAAACCTTGGTTTTAACACTACTTTGGAACAAACAAATAGAATTAAGCCCTTTGGTATTTTTGTCGGATTCAATCACTTTAGTGAAACTCACTCATGTGTGATGAAACATTTGCATCATTCAAGTGGTTGTTTTGAGGTCTTCCTAAATGCTCAAAATGGGAAGATGCCTAAAACATTATATACAGATCAAGTCGGCAAAATGGAAAAGGAGAAGTGTTTGCAGAAGCATGGCATAGATTATGCACCTTTCACATAATACAAAATGTTGTCAAGCATCTTCCGCATTAAAAAGATGTAAAGATGTAAAGTCAAATTATGTGGCTATGTGTGGTAGATCCGCACTAAAAAGATGTAAAGTCAAATTATGAGTTACAAAAATTAAATCTGAATTGTAAAAGTAACGATGATGAGCAGGAACTAATTAATCCATCGGTAGCCAAAAGCAATCACACGCAGCTGAATAAAAAAACTCACCGCATCAATCGGTTTGCTCGCTGGACGACCGCATCCATCCATCCATATCCACCGATCCATTCTTCTTTTGGTCTCCCGCTCCAACCGGCCTTCCTGTGCCTGTGCGTGCCGAAAACAAATAAAATTAAACTCCAGAAAATCAAAGTCCGCATCAATCGCGACTACAGCAAACTACACAGATCTATCCATCCTTGAATAGATCGAACAAAGAACTAACAAAACCAACCGATGAAATATATAGATCCTAAAAATAAAAGGAGAGTGCGTGCATGCATATATACCTCCTGAGGTGAAATGGCTCCCAGCCTGAGATCCATCGGACGACGACCAATAGAACTGCTCGCCTACAACTGCGCTTGTCGACGAACGACCCCAGCGTGTCAGCTTGTCCGGCGAGAAGAAACAAATATACAGATCGTGGCCATGGTAGAGTGAGTACCCTCTCCTCTCCTCTCCTCTCCTCTCCTCTCCTCTCCGAGCAAGAGTCAAAGTCTAAGTCGTCACACACGACGCACGCGTTGGCTCAACCCCATCTCATATTTATAGACTAATAGAGGAGGCCAAGGCTAGAGGTATTTTTCAAAATTTCGGAACTATGGCGCCACTTTTTCGTTCTATACTGGGTTTTTCGACTCCCGCTATTTCTTGCCGGTAGTTTTCGCTCCCAATCCATCCATCCGTCACGATCAAAGAGATGTGTTTTACTTGATGGACCATCAAGATCCTGTGTAGCCACGGATTGGTGACATGGCACGTAAAATAAGGAACCTCTTAACTAATTATGTGAAGCCATTAATCTCATTCCGATAAATCGCGGGTAGCTGGGCGAACGCCTGATTTTCTGGTCGCTGGACGTTGGGTTTGTTTGGAAGAGATCATTAACTACAGAGCAATTTATGCCAGACGAGCAATTTATGCCAGACGCGCGGTACGTCAAGATTTTGTTTCCTCCGTGTACTTGGATAGTGACTTGTTTTCCTTCCTTTCGCGTATTCATTTTAGGTATAATTAATACGTTTCATGCAGTTATTCCGTTTTTCTGAAATTTTGGTGACCTGTTTCCTAAAAAGACAGTAACTAGTTCAAATGGGTCGCTCCACCTATACACAGTGATTAGGAGGAGCCAAGATCTGATCTTCGTTCCACAACTAGAAAGAAACTCTTTTGATCGATACACATCTACCATGTCACATACACAAGAAACAGGTTATGAACCACACAATCTTTTTGCACATACATCAAGGCTGGAGGAAATGCTCAAAACAGCTGGATCATGCCCAGGTCGGTATAGGCCACGCCTCAAAATTATAATTTCGCAAAGAGGAGATATCGTAATCCCGGTAGCTACACAATTGATGGCAAATCACAAAAGAAAGAGTGCATAAAAGACCAGCGCTAAACTGAGTAAGCTACACTGCAATGATACCGACTTGCCAGCGGCCACGAAAACCAAACTGACCCAAGCACTAACCAAGCTAGATTATGCCAAAGTATATAGTAGCTACTTTACACATGCAGTTTGCCCAAATCAGATCGGAGAAGGAATATCCATTCAGGTTAAGAAAAACATTAGACTTTCCACAGCCCATCAGGCTCCCTCTCTGCTCCTCCCCTACTGGAGGTGTGCTTCGGTGCGCACCCTCTCCAAACTCGCGACTTATCGCCGAAGGGGTACGGTGGTCCCGATTTTGTTTTTTTTGTGCTGCCCGCCGAAACCCATATCCAAGCCCAGTGCAAGACTCGTATGGGTATACAGGGCCTGGGCGTATCTATACGGACGACCCCACGTGGGTGGGTCCCACGTGCTAAGCTAATCACCGTGATTAGCTCCCATTGCATGCATCGTTTTCATCGGCACGTACCTGGAGATCTGATCGAGCTGTTCCACGCCGTCGCTAGGTTGAACGCAAGCGGTTGTTGCCGGCCCGGCCGTCGGCGGTTGTTGCCGGCACGTCCGTCGCCGCCGGTGGTTGTTTCGCACGTCGACGCCGCCGACCGCGCGCGAAGCCCCCCCGCAGATCGACGACCTTGGAAAGGCGCGCCACCGGCTCGGCATCTTCCCCGCTAGGGTTTAAAATTACAGGTACCATGACTTCAACTTGTAGCATAGTAAGAGGACGCAATTCTGCCGGTTTTTCAATTCTAATTATGGTCCAATACTACAGAATATGGAGAACTCTATATCTGGTATGATTGAGGAACAAAACGAGTACGTCGGCTATAATTCCGATGACTCTGAAATGGAGGATAATTTGCAGCACGAAGCCGGCTGGAGCGAAGATGAGTTTGATGTGAGCCACTATTTTTCATTTCGATTACCAGCAGTCCAGCATCATCAAATTATATATGGTTCCTCATGTCATAATTTATGCAGATTGCGTACGATGAATTTGATAATGTTGACAACCATAGCGAACACACAGACGATCAAAATGATGAGAACCATGGTGAACACACGGACAGTCTAAATACTAGTGAGGTATGTGTAGTGACTCATACAGTGACATAAAATGATGCATGAAATGATGGCAACTCGTAAAATTTACGGTTACTAAATTTCGAAATGCATTAATAAATTTCAGGAACAATTTGACACGCAGCTTGAGTACGACTATTACGGTGAATCTGACTTGGACACGGGCCACACCGATGATGTGGAAGGTGCATCAGTTCTCGAGGATTCTGTTGACATGAGCCAGGTTGTTATCTCTTTTTTATCAGTCTTATATAGCTGGAACACATAAATTTATAGTTTTAATTAATGCCTACGTTTTCTACTTGCAGGCGACGCCAGGCGCTAGTCAGCCTGAGAAACCACACAAAGGTAGCAATGGCAATGAATATCCCGATAGTGATCGGGATTTATACTTGGATGATAAAAGAGATGACTTTTATTTTCGAAGCGAGCAGCATATTCTTTCTACAACAGATATGCTAAAGATTATGGGTTCAGCATCCGGCTTGACCAGGTTAAGCGGTTTGATGATGGAGTAATTCGGTTAAGGCGTTTTGTGTGTTCCAGACAGGGCAGACGTCCCAAAAACCAACTGACCATGGAAGGCCGTGTATATAGGCACAGACCTGAGTCTCGCTGCGGCTGCAAGGCACGTTTGGTGGTCAAGTTTGATGGAAGAACTGGTTTCTGGGTTGTTGAAGATTTTCGTGACAAACATAACCATGACCCAGCTGAACCATGTCAGACTCCGTTTCTTCGGTCCCATAGGACGATCAACGACGCGCAGAGATCCGAGATATTATCAATGGGATCCATGGGAATCGGGAAGCACCTCATTATGAGAAAATTCATTGCGAGGCTCCGGTTCATTTGCTGGTGTTGGATTCACAAGAAAGGATTTGTACAACATGTGCTCTAGGGAGAGGAGGAGGCTGCTTTTCGACGGTGACGCTACCACAGCCATCCGCATTATGTCAAAGAGGAAAAAGAGGGACCCTGAATTTTTCTTTGAATATGACGTTGATGAAAAAGGCCGTCTGAAGCACATGTTCTGGTGTGATTCCCAGTCACGTAGGGATTACCAGGACTACGGAGATGTGCTGGTGTTTGATAGCACATACAAGATGAATAAATATAAGATGTCATTTGTTCCTTTTGTGGGCTTGAACAACCACCGTAGGACAACGGTTTTTGGGTGTGCCATCCTTTCAAGTGAGAATGAACAAACATATGTTTGGCTTCTAAAGACTTTCCTCAAAGCGATGTGTCAACGAAGCCAAAGGCAGTAATCACGGATGCGAGATGCCGCGATGATCGCCGCAATCGGCGAAGTATTTTCTCGGTGTGCCGCATCGCATCCGCAGCTTCCACATTGAAAAAAATATGGAGATGCATCTACCTAACAAGTCACTGAACGAGTTCAGGACTCTTTTGTATTACACCACCTCAGAGCAAGTATTTGAGGAGCGATGGCATGCATTTTACAGAAAATGGCAATCCCCAAAAACCAGAACATGGATGAAGAGGATGTACACCAAGAGGAAACTTTGGGCTGCAGCGTATCTCTCTCAAGGATTACGGCTGGGTATGAAAAGTAACCAGCGTAGTGAAAGTTTAAACTCTTGTCTGCACCTGCACCTAGATGGGGAAATGACAATTGTTGATATGATTATGCACTACGACAACGCAATTGTCCGTCTCCGTGAGAACGAAGCCCACGACGACTGCACGGCTTCACGTGACTACACCGGTGGCAATTACTAATTTCGGAGAACTAGAGGTTGCTGCTTGCAAAAATCTTCACTCCTGCTGTGTTCTATATTATTCAAGGTGATCTTTCAAAGATTGGCGGCATAGAGATCTTAGAAAAAATGCAGGCGAGGAGACTCAAACATCTTCATTGTGGCATGGAGGAATCATGTAAGGACCAGGTTCTACGTGGAATATAGACCCAAGGAGGCAGAAATTATAAGGTGCAGCTGTCAAAGGATGATTAGAAAGGGGATCCCTTGCAAGCACATACTGCATGTGCTGCATTTCTTGAAATTTACTGAAATTCCACAATGTTGTGCTCTACGACGTTTCACAAAAAATGCCAGGTTAGGGTTGCCATCTAAACGCACCAGCGACATGTTTGGGTGGGGTTGGTCCAGGGCGAGAGGAGCGGATGAAATACGACGGGATGAATATTAAGGTATCACGGGCTATGCATATTGCATTAAACAATTCAGAGGAATATGATCTCGCTGAACGAGTACCATTGATGGCATAATTTCTAGAAGAGAAGGGTATGCTAAAGGTAAAGCATATGGTCCCCTCAGGTCGGTGCATGAAAATGAAGATGCTAGTGGACCATGCGATATTGTTGTTGGTGATCCTTTGAAAGTGTCCACTAAGGGTGCACCTAGGCAAGAAGCGCAGAAATCTCCAATGACTAAAAATGGAAGACCACTAGGACACAAGGAACGCAGGGTGCGAGTGTGCGGGGCATGCCAAGGAGAAGGGCATAACAGAAGAAACCCAATATGCATATTTCATCCGAAGTAAGTTTTTCTGCCATTTTGTTTCATATACTTTAAAAGATTCATATGAGTTGTTGTGTAATTTTATGTCTGTGAACATGTGCAGGAATGTGCTGCAGCAGGAAGGGTAGTTCTTTCATAGTTATCTAAAGGACAGTAAATTTCCTTAATTATGAATGGGACGACTATAGCTTTGTATTTGATGGAGTTGTTAATGTTTGCAACGTATCGATGTTTTTATTTTGTACTCGATGTTCTTAATTCTCTGGTGTTCTTTTGTAAAAATGGCAAAAGACATTATATATTGTGAAGTAGGCATTTCCTTATAATCATCATAGCATGCATGTACAAAGATAAAAATAATTGCATACTTTCGATAATGGGAAATAAAATCAATGTTACAAAATTTTGTAGATAATCTTAACCGAATAAATATTGTTTACAACCGAAGACAATTAAAAATTCAATATCACATGTGTCCGGAAACCTTACGCGGGAGCAAACCGAACAGATCACACTATCAAATTTATATTTTCTTGGTCTTTGCTAGCAATCTCACTTTGTTTTTCACCTTCTCAAGAATGTTGTGTGGTGATAAAACAATGTTTGCAACTGTACTTTCTCTCGATTCATCGATCGTGGCCTGCCAAAACATTATAAGGTGTTATACACATGGGTTGTTAACATTGTTAAAATTAACCGAGTGCATGGAACATAGTATAGCCAACCTGAGAAACCGGGCAAGTCATCTGATCTCCGTCCCAGTGCTCCATACATTGCAATACCCATAATCCGCATGAATTGCTGGTATATAATGTGACAAAATTTAAATGTGTCCGCATATACAAAACCGACTTTCTTTATGTGTAATGCAATATAGGTACTTACTCATCGGTTTGCTTAGGGATGTCATATCTTTTAATAGGCCATTCTTCGACATCCGGATATTCTGTGTCACAAGTATTGTTTGCTTGTTGTATGTCCTGTGAAATTTGCCCAATCTACGAAACAACAAATATATTACTGCACAGACATGAGAAAGTACACAAAGACATGTGTGTAGAGAGTGTAATACCAAGTCTTCCACAACTGATTTTGACACCCCTAAACCAAACGAGAGGATCAAGGACCCGGAATTCCTTCTTCTTTGTATGCATGACAACGGTTACGTAATGAGTTTTCCGTATGTTCGGTGCGAAAAATGTCTACAAGAGAAGGAAAAAACTTTGTCAATTATCATATTATTTTATTCTAATTTCGCATGAAACATTGAAAGAAAGTGCTTGTTACCTTCTCACGCTTGAAATATTCATCCATAACCCTACCTAAGGCTCCTGGTCTTGTAACTACCTCATCTATATTTCTAATAGTGTATTTTTTCCTGTATTGTTTTTCTCGCTTGTTCAAGGAGATAGTTTGTCCTCCACGCAGGACATAACATTCGATCGGACCCAACACGGAGAGACAAATACCCAATAGCAGCATCAATAATCTGATAGCAACAACAATATTTTCAAATTCAAATAGTTTAATTACGAGTATAACGCAAACTTTTGGTTTTGAAGACTTACACTATCGGATAGCCATTCGTGCGCAAGAACGACGTTAAGATTTTCTCGAAGACAAGTCGGCGCCATATTCATTCTTGTACACTCCTTTAGATGCTTCTTTTGGTAGCTTGGATATTGTTTTAACATATAAAGTGGCAGCTTCTATTTCCTGCTGTGTTGGTACTGCCGAAGATACCCCAACTTCATGTTCTGCAAACAACCCTGATGCACATAATAGTAATAACATATGTGTTACAGGTTGCAGCATCATTTATTTGCCAACAAAGAAATAACGAATAAATGGTGTTACCTTTCTTTACACGGCTTTGACGTTTTGCTCTAGGTTTCGCGACCACATATGGTGATCCATATTTTTGATTCGTCGTCCGTATCCTTTTCCCTCCAACTTGTACCGCCGCTGCGTTTCTCCTTCTACCATTACTATTTGCACACTTTGCTGTATTGCCCTTCTTCCTACTAGCCTCTCGTCCCATTGTTTCAACACTATGAGTACTCATAACTTCATGTTCACCGTCATGTAGGTCATCATCCTTCTGTCCAGCATTCACCTTGGTGGTAGATCTTGCGAAAATGTCATCCGGGCAACGTATATCCGAGGATGATGCCGGTTTTGTGGTATCATTTAAGATAAAAGGATTATCTTGTGTACCCTCCGTGTTACCGAGGTTTCCTGGTGTGACGTACACATTATCTCCTGCCTCCGGCACCCCATTATGCTTAGGAGGTGTGACAAACTTACCGAAGTCTTTGTTACATTGCTAATTAAAGCATCTAACTCGTCGAACTGTTCTTGTACATGAATTCTTTCTTAGATGAATCATCGATGTGAATAGAAGTGTCTTCTTCCTCATCTCCTCCTTTATCCGACTCTGATCCTTCAACCGGTTTGTACATGACACCATTCTTATTTAGCATTTTTAGAACTTCCTGCAAAACAAGTAGTACCATAATTATTCATTACTGATAATGTAAAACTTTCGTGTTCGTAAAATGTATGGCTCCTCACCTCTCGCACATCTCTTTGGTACAAGTGCTAATTGTGTGTCAATGTGATCCGTCGGTTCCTTCTTCAAACTTTCCAATAGTATGTCCTTGTTACTACGCCTCTTGTCTCGAACGTGTCGAACGTGATTGTTCACCATTCTCGCGATGTGTTCTCGCTTTGTTTGCGCACCGGCATTGGCTTGAGGTGTAAGATCATTAATAATCTGCATGTCAAATTAGAAAACAAATGGCATAAATTAATATAACAACACAACATCGACTATGATATAATGTAGCTAGAAGTAGTGATAAAAAAACAAAACCTTCACTTTGCCTCTCCCACGACCATTTGCATAGTCGTATCTGCGACCTCCTTTCGCTTCCGCTTCGGTCCAGTTTTTCATTAGTGGCCTAATAGACTTGTGTGGAATATACGTAGGATCATCCACGACTACCACCTTTTCCCAGTATAGTAGCTACAAACAACACATTTTAAATGAAATAAGTTTCAAATTGTCACATACATCAAATATAGTGCTAATCATGTTTGCATACCCGAGTGAGACAAAGATTTCCAACCGGCCATCCCCTACCTTTTGCTGCTGATCTTGTGTAAGCGGACAAATTATCGAGGAGGTAGCGCAATGTGAAGTGATTCCGGTTAATTTGAAATATTCTAGGAACATCCTCCACTAAACAATAGTGATCTCTATCGACTCGTTTTTGGGCCGGATGGCGCCGGAACCGTGCCAATTAGCACAAGCACTGCTTTCCGCACAAAGTCATCATCGGAAGCTTTCTCTCTCTGTATGTCAGCAATCAAGTCGGAAATAACTAGATTTCCACTAGACTTGCTGAGATAACTAGGCGGTATTTTCCTTCTACTTGTTAGACATTCTTGATCAATTATGGTGTGTTGTTGTAGCACGGACTGTAAAAACATTGATATTTAGAGCTAGATAGTACAAACCTTACATAGGAATTCCATCACACGTACGATACCGAAGCACACAACAAATCCCGGGCCCACGAGACACGACAACAAGACATAGATAATAAAACAGCTCTAAAAACACCGATAAAGATGAGGCAACGCCGTCGTCCCTCCTAGGATGTTCATTCCCCTTGCTCCTCCTTCGCTGTTTTAGTCCTCCTCATCACCGACGGGGCCGTCAACGTGGTAGCGGTATGGGAGGCGAGTGCATGTTGAAACGGTCGGGAAAGATGACGTGGAAGTTGGTGAAGATATTGTAGGTAGTGAAAGCGATAAACTCACAACCACACCGAACACCTGCCCGAGGAGGTGGTGCGCGTCGAAGGGGTTCCTGAAGTGGACGAAGAGGCCTATCTCATGGTTGCTCTGTTGCCGTCGAAGTGGGACTCGATCGTGTACATGGGCGGCGAGCCTAGAGGGAGGTTGAGGTGGCGGTAGCCCTGCGAGAGAAAGATCTCGGCTAGCGCCCTGTCGCTCCTCCACCTCGATATCGCCCAGATGCGCAGCTCGTTCTCCACGATGACACCCTCCGGCCACTCCCTCTCGCGCACGGTGGCCGGGCGACGGTAAGTTGGGCCAAAGAACTCCATGGTGGCGGCTAGGGTTTGGTGTTTATGTGGCTAGTCCACGGATGCGGTGGTAGATGGATGAAGCAGAAGAGTGCGTGAGATGTGTGAGAGAAGAGGAAGAAGAGGTGCCCTTATATATAGACGGGGGAGTTTGTAAAATTCACTTAAATAATGCACACAAATTTCACTTTAATACTGATGCCAGCCAACTCGATGGCACGCTGAGACGAGGGCAACCTCTCGAGACGATGTCACGGTCGCTGAAACGGTGGTTGGCATGCATGAGAGCGTGGCGCGGGTAATTTAATAGCGTGCTGCATGGCGCATGCATGTAAAGGTGGTGACCTGATCGAGGGCTGCAGCAGGCGGAGGCAGGCCTAGACGGGCCAGTTGGCAATGCTTTGACGCGCGAGCGGCCCAGCGGTTCTATCTCTATCTCTGCCTTTCTCAAATTAAACAACCTATTACGCCCTAAAAAACCGTGTGACATTAGAAATAGTCTGAATTACAAACAATTGTCTGAATTAAAAATAGTCAGAAAGTAAGAAGAACATAAACTTTTTCCTAGGTACAGCCGCCACCTCCACCTCAGTCTCCTCCATAGATTGGGTTCCCCCTCTTCCGGTCGGCTTCGTCGGTGTCGGGAGGAGTGGGGAACCCGATCTATGCGTGGAGTTTTTTTTAAAAAGTAGTGTTTTCAGTTGATTATGTTAGGTTTTTGGTAGTCATTTTTTGTTGGTTTCACCCAAGGGTTGTGGGCCCACTTTGTGGCCTGGGTAGAGCCGTTTTGCACGTAAACCATGTGTGCGGGCTCCCGTGAGGTAGCTAGGCAAGGAGCACATGATTTCTTCCATGGATGGTGATGTAAGTGGTGTTTGGATGCCATGGTGAAGCAGATCCCAAAAGATGGGACCACCATGCACACGCGCCGTCGGACGATCCACTTGTTTTGACACCTCGTTCCGACGAGAACCCCGTATTTCAGGGGTCTACACCACATGAACATGGGCATTCACACATGCACAACCCTAAACCCATGGCTAGGAGTGGGTGGGGTGACATGGTGCACCAGTGCCCACCACATGGGGTCACCCAAGGGTTGTGGGCCCACTTTGTGGCCTCGGGTAGAGCCGTTTTGCACGTAAACCATGTGTGCGGGCTCCCGTGAGGTAGCTAGGCAAGGAGCACATGATTTCTTCCATGGATGGTGATGTAAGTGGTGTTTGGATGCCATGGTGAAGCAGATCCCAAAAGATGGGACCACCATGCACACGCGCCGTCGGACGATCCACTTGTTTTGACACCTCGTTCCGACGAGAACCCCGTATTTCAGGGGTCTACACCACATGAACATGGGCATTCACACATGCACAACCCTAAACCCATGGCTAGGAGTGGGTGGGGTGACATGGTGCACCAGTGCCCACCACATGGGGTCACCCAAGGGTTGTGGGCCCACTTTGTGGCTCTGGGTAGAGCCGTTTTGCACGTAAACCATGTGTGCGGGCTCCCGTGAGGTAGCTAGGCAAGGAGCACATGATTTCTTCCATGGATGGTGATGTAAGTGGTGTTTGGATGCCATGGTGAAGCAGATCCCAAAAGATGGGACCACCGTGCACACGCGCCGTCAGACGATCCACTGTTTTGACACCTCGTTCTGACGAGAACCCCGTATTTCGGGGTCTACACCACATGAACATGGGCATTCACACATGCACAACCCTAAACCCATGGCTAGGAGTGGGTGGGGTGACATGGTGCACCAGTGCCCACCACATGGGGTCACCCAAGGGTTGTGGGCCCACTTTGTGGCCCGGGTAGAGCCGTTTTGCACGTAAACCATGTGTGCGGGCTCCCGTGAGGTAGCTAGGCAAGGAGCACATGATTTCTTCCATGGATGGTGATGTAAGTGGTGTTTGGATGCCATGGTGAAGCAGATCCCAAAAGATGGGACCACCGTGCACACGCGCCGTCAGACGATCCACTGTTTTGACACCTCGTTACGACGAGAACCCCGTATTTCGGGGGTCTACACCACATGAACATGGGCATTCACACATGCACAACCCTAAACCCATGGCTAGGAGTGGGTGGGGTGACATGGTGCACCAGTGCCCACCACATGGGGTCACCCAAGGGTTGTGGGCCCACTTTGTGGCCCGGGTAGAGCCGTTTTGCACGTAAACCATGTGTGCGGGCTCCCGTGAGGTAGCTAGGCAAGGAGCACATGATTTCTTCCATGGATGGTGATGTAAGTGGTGTTTGGATGCCATGGTGAAGCAGATCCCAAAAGATGGGACCACCATGCACACGCGCCGTCGGACGATCCACTGTTTTGACACCTCGTTACGACGAGAACCCCGTATTTCGGGGGTCTACACCACATGAACATGGGCATTCACACATGCACAACCCTAAACCCATGGCTAGGAGTGGGTGGGGTGACATGGTGCACCAGTGCCCACCACATGGGGTCACCCAAGGGTTGTGGGCCCACTTTGTGGCCTGGGTAGAGCCGTTTTGCACGTAAACTATGTGTGCGGGCTCCCGTGAGGTAGCTAGGCAAGGAGCACATGATTTCTTCCATGGATGGTGATGTAAGTGGTGTTTGGATGCCATGGTGAAGCAGATCCCAAAAGATGGGACCACCGTGCACACGCGCCGTCGGACGATCCACCTGTTTTGACCCCCGTTCGACGAGAACCCCGTATTTCAGGGGTCTACACCACATGAACATGGGCATTCACACATGCACAACCCTAAACCCATGGCTAGGAGTGGGTGGGGTGACATGGTGCACCAGTGCCCACCACATGGGGTCACCCAAGGGTTGTGGGCCCACTTTGTGGCCCGGGTAGAGCCGTTTTGCACGTAAACCATGTGTGCGGGCTCCCGTGAGGTAGCTAGGCAAGGAGCACATGATTTCTTCCATGGATGGTGATGTAAGTGGTGTTTGGATGCCATGGTGAAGCAGATCCCAAAAGATGGGACCACCATGCACACGCGCCGTCGGACGATCCACTTGTTTTGACACCTCGTTCGACGAGAACCCCGTATTTCGGGGGTCTACACCACATGAACATGGGCATTCACACATGCACAACCCTAAACCCATGGCTAGGAGTGGGTGGGGTGACATGGTGCACCAGTGCCCACCACATGGGGTCACCCAAGGGTTGTGGGCCCACTTTGTGGCCCGGGTAGAGCCGTTTTGCACGTAAACCATGTGTGCGGGCTCCCGTGAGGTAGCTAGGCAAGGAGCACATGATTTCTTCCATGGATGGTGATGTAAGTGGTGTTTGGATGCCATGGTGAAGCAGATCCCAAAAGATGGGACCACCATGCACACGCGCCGTCGGACGATCCACTGTTTTGACACCTCGTTACGACGAGAACCCCGTATTTCGGGGGTCTACACCACATGAACATGGGCATTCACACATGCACAACCCTAAACCCATGGCTAGGAGTGGGTGGGGTGACATGGTGCACCGGTGCCCACCACATGGGGTCACCCAAGGGTTGTGGGCCCACTTTGTGGCCCGGGTAGAGCCGTTTTGCACGTAAACCATGTGTGCGGGCTCCCGTGAGGTAGCTAGGCAAGGAGCACATGATTTCTTCCATGGATGGTGATGTAAGTGGTGTTTGGATGCCATGGTGAAGCGGATCCCAAAAGATGGGACCACCTTGCACACGCGCCGTCAGACGATCCACTGTTTTGACACCGTATTTGAGGGGTGTACACCACATGAACAAGTGCATTCACACATGCAAATTGCAAAACTCATGGCTTGAAGTGTGTTAAATGACATGGTGCACCACTGCCGACAATATGGGGTCATCCCAGGGTTGGTCAAAAAAGTGCCGAAACGAGGCTCCAAAGGTAGGGTAAATGGCCTCATTTCTAAGCATGTTTTTTTTCGACCTTGTCTAAACGACCCAAATAAATTTCCTAGACATCTACTTGATATGTATACACTTGTTTTTGAAGATTTTATTTTTTTTAGATTTTCTCTGAAATTTTTAGGAATATTTGAATATACAGCAATCTGATTGGTTGGACTCCTTTTTTTTCCCGAACACGGGTGGGGGTTCCGAGCGGGCACGCTAGATGGACTGTTGGGCCGTGTTGCGGTCTGGCCTTGTGCCCGTTGTGCAATGCGCCGGCCTAGGCCTGCATGCGCGGGAAGCGACGACGACGGCATGCATGCGCCCGCAGCAGTGACTCAGCTATGCATGCATCGCCACGACGTCGCCATGAATGAGCCAGCAAGCCCCGTTTCAGTGCGGTCGATTCAGCTGATAGCAGACGCGCCGCCCCGTTTCAGTGTAAAACGACAACGACACGGGACACCCCCTCGATTAATGTGCGAAACGGCAACGGCTACATGCACGCGTCACTCGCGTCGTTTCATCGCCAAACAACAATCTTCGTCTCCCACACCACATTTTTCTAGCCTATTTATACGTCTACATTCCTCTCCCACACACCACCCAGCTCCACTCCAGACACGACGCCCTTCATCCTTTCCTAGAACGCCAAAGCACCACCAGAAGATGCAGTACGTCGGACCGACCTTCGTTCGGCCGCCTACCGTGCCAGAGCTGCGCTACCCGCCGGGCGTCCTCGTCGAGCGCACGCTCCGTGTGTGGGCGCAATCCAGGTGGAGGAGCCCCGTCGAGCTCGCCGACGCATTCTTCACCGCCGGCTTCGCCCACCTCCCACCGGGATCGCCGCCGATGTTCCACCTCGACGAGGTTCGTGACGGCGTTACCCTCAAGTTGCTCACGGTCACCCTCACCAACCCGTGGGACGCGTACGAGCTCCTCGGCCAAGTGTTCTGGTGCGGCTGCGAGTCAATCTTCTTCACGACGTACAACATCTTCACCAAGCTGCGAGTGCATCTTCCCCACCGAAAACCAGATGCACTTGCCTCCCCTACGAGGAGTGAGGTGTTGATGACGTACGGTGGTCGAGTAGCGCCGGCCAGGGTGGAAGAAAGTTGAGGAGGAATTTCGTGAAGCTTGTCATGCACGTTTCTCTACTTTTTAGTTTTATCGTGTTTATTTAAAATGCCGTGTTTTTATATATTGTACCGTGTCGTGTCCCTGGACTTATCTATGTAACGACGGTGGTACTTGTTTACATCCTTATTTATGTAAGTGACATATTTATGTAATCTAAGTGAGTCTCTATGTGTGTTCAGATCTGTTCGTCCTCAAATGACTACTATTTCTTGTACCAAATTGTTTACAAAACCCAACAAAAAAACAAAAAAATTCTAATCCACTAAGACTAGAATTTTAGCTATTTTCAATTTTTTAAGTTGTTATTCATATATATTACAAATTTAGTGTTAAGATTCATATTGAATTATCTATTTCATATTCAATTAGTGAATTAGTGAATTGTATATAATAGACTACACAAAGATCCGTGTGTTGAAAAATGTACAAACATGGATTTAATAACCTAACGGAAGTGATAAAATAACTATAGATACCTTTATTACTTGAGATGTCAACATGTATCTATCATCGTCCCACTGGTTACCGGACTACCCCTGCGAGACGACTTCCCACGAGGTGTGCGGTTCGAGTCGCGGCAACACCCATTTTTTGCTTCATTTTTTTTGATATTTAATATGTACCACCTCAACTAGCCTAATGGGCCTAATTTGGTTGGAGATGGCCCATTAGTCAAATCTAGATTGGGCTATCCGCTTGCGATTATTGTTGTCTGTTAAATGAGATAGTTGTTCCTGTTTTATATGTAGCCTAATGGGCCTAATTGGATGGAGTTGGCCCATTAGTCATGTCTAGATTGGGCTCGCTGTCTGCTGTGAGTGTTGTAGGCTGTGAAATGAGCTATTTGTTGTTGTTGGCTGAGAGATTTGTTGCTTGTCAAGTATCACATAAGATAACAACTCCACCCTACTGCCAACACGCCGTCTTTATTTTAGATTACCGGAGGTTTTCCCCCATTTCCACCTGGAAAATACCGTATCAATTATGTACAAATCGTCTCGCAACACAACCGAGCAAAGCTGACACATGATTTCCTATAATCAAACGCTTACTTTGGCAAAATCTTTGTCACTTGGTGAATTGAAGCATGGCAGTTGTGCTAGTGTGTCCTACCTATCTGTTTGACCCCATGTAATGGATTTAGATGGCGGTTGTTTTCGGTGTGTGATCACTTGCTCTAAACCTGTTCCAGGCTATCACGGTACATCGGAGTTGGTTGGGATGGCAGCCAATCTACCCGATAAACCCTGTTTTCCTTTTATTTTGTTGGTGTCTAGTTTTAATCCTGTAATACACTTGGCTTCTTTTTCAATGAAATTGGGGCTGGGGGGCAACCCGTGTTGATCTAAAAAAAAAAATCTTTGTCACTACATCATGCTAACAGGCTAGATCAACAGCAGCAAATAGAACATGCTTACCTAGCATCCAAGCACACAACACGGCCAAGCATGCACAACACATCGAGCGTATGTAGTAAGCACATCATACACATGCTTAAACACTAAGCATACTTAATTAGAAACATAGTTCACACATACTTAAATAGAAACATAGTTCACAACAACATTAACCAAGTTTTAACACCACAAGCACGACGAGTTTAACATAAACACACAACTAAAGAAAGAGGCATCAGGTAGGCGGGCAGGTCGGCAGGCGAGGTAGGCGGGCAGGTCGGCACCATCCTCCGCATGCTCCTACTGCCGGGGCGTACTTCTTGAGGAACGGGCCGTAGGCGGCATGCTTGGCCCTGATGTGTGCGGGTGTACGCCCGCTGCCAACACCAGTGTAGGTGGCATGCCTGGTACATGCCGAGGAAGTCCGTCGGCATTTCCTTGCGGCTGCACCGGGGGCACTTGAACCTACCTGGGCCAAGAAGGTAGCGAATCTCCCCAGACCTAAGCCTGCGGAGAACATGCCTGCTCTTCTGGTCCCTATCCTCCCGGTCAGAACCGACTTCATCCGAAGGATCCTCCTGTTAGATGAAGTAAATTAGGTTAATTAGCTGCTATTGCATATAAACAATGTAATGACTATAAATAGAAAAGGAATGAAAACAATGCAAAGTAATTATTTGTATAAATGCACTTAGTTAGTAACTATACATACCATATCTAATTTAAACAAAAACTAGTGTTTGGAATGGAACAAGTGGCAATACCATCACGAGAAGAAAAACACTATATATGTCTAGATGCTTGGAGAAAGGTATACTTGATACACGGAAAGGATCCAGAGGATCCAATCCATCAATATGCATGCTCAAATCACACCAATGAGCAGATGCTCAAAAGGTATTAGTCATCACTTCGTATAGACCAAGTGATGGTAGCAATATTTGAGGCAAACAAAAACTTGGAGTGCCCGAGTAGATGAAGATATGCAAAATAGTATGAAATACAAGCATATCCAAGTATAAACCAGATACACACAAAGCTTTGACAGCCACATACACCACCTAGCACCACCTAGCTATTAAACCATCAGAAACCCTTATTTTCTTCATAAAACAATCATAGTGGCATTCATATGTATGATACCCTACTGTGAGGATCTCTATTAATAAAAACCAACAGTTTATCCATCAAGGTGAGCAACCAGTAGCAGTACCAAGAGCTACTGAGGTCACATCAAACCTAGTAAGCCACAGACCATAGCATCAATCATCATAATATGGACAGATTTAGATTGTGATGAATATTAATCCAACAATAGTTGGCATCCATCCATTCTTCTCAAACAAATTGAATCATTACCAATACACGAGTTCATCAATAAAGAATTCCGGTGAATATCCTTACACAGCAAGCAACCATAGTTCAATTATTAACAATAACAACACCAAATGATCAAGTTTACAGTAGCATGACTTGCACATGACACTCTAGTGAAGGCAAAGCTCCGATCAAGAAATCAAGGCTTCCATGCGGTGATTAACGAGGCAACATCTCGCTAGTATTGGAGCCACATTTATGATAAACTTCTTTGTCCATACAATGTAGTAGCGAGTTAATCTAAAACCTGTCTAGACATCAATTGCAAGCAGGCACAATTGATAAGTGAATCATCCGAGTGCGTAGATCCATATAATTGCTAGGAACCAGTCATAATAGCAAGCTAATCAAACTAGATAGCCTTATTTATGAGCGAGATAGGGATTACGGGGAACCCAACCAAGCAAGAACCTCGGATGAACACTTGAGCAAGCTCAAATTCATCTCCGGAACTACTAGAAATATCAAAATGGCTTGGTAGTACAACAAATTCACAGCATATAGATTAGCCAAATCCACGGATTTCGTACAAGCTTGCGAGCGAGCAAGGCATTCATGCATGTCGTCGGGGTCGGCGGAGAAATTTACCTCGGACGGGTCGGCGGAGTCGGATTCGTCGAAGGTGGGCACGTCGTCGGGGCTGTTGAT
>NC_061513.1:313025237-313050677 GCF_022539505.1 Lolium rigidum
GGCACGCCGCCGGGACGGGGAAGTGCCCGCGGAAGGCATCTCCATCGACACCACCGCCATCTTCATCACCGCTGTTGTCTCCCATGAGGAGGGAGTAGTTCTCCATCGAGGCTAAGGGCTGTACCGGTAGCTATGTGGTTAATCTCTCTCCTATGTACTTCAATACAATGATCTCATGAGCTGCCTTACATGATTGAGATTCATATGAGTTTTGTATCACTATTCATCTATGTGTTACTCTAGTGATGTTATTAAAGTATTATATTCCTTCTCCATGATGTAATGGTGACAGTGTGTGCATCATGTAGTACTTGGCGTAGGTTATGATTGTAATCTCTTGTAGATTATGAAGTTAATTATTGCTATGATAGTATTGATGTGATCTATTCCTCCTTCATAGTGTGATGGTGACGAGTGTGCATGCTATGTCGAGTACTTGGTGTAATTGCAATGATCTATCATGCACTCTAAGGTTATTTAAATATGAACATCAAATGTTGTGGAGCTTGTTAACTCCGGCATTGAGGTGCTCTTGTAGCCCTACGCAATTAGTGGTGTTCATCATCCAACAAGAGAGTGTAGAGTGGTTTTATTATGTGATCAATGTTGAGAGTGTCCACTAGTGAAAGTATGATCCCTAGGCCTTGTTTCTAAGCATCGAAACTCCGTTTATTTACTGTTCTGTTGCATGTTTGCTTGCTGCCATATTTTATTCAGATTGTTATTACCACTCATATCCATCCATACTACTTGTATTTCACTATCTCTTCGCCGAACTAGTGCACCTATACATCTGACAAGTGTATTAGGTGTGTTGGGGACACAATTGACTTCTTGTATCGTGATTGCAGGGTTGCTTGAGAGGGATATCTTTGACCTCTTCCTCCCTGAGTTCGATAAACCTTGGGTGATCCACTTAAGGGAAACTTGCTGCTTGTTCTACAAACCTCTGCTCTTGGAGGCCCAACACTGTCTACAAGAATAGAAGCACCCGTAGACATCAAGCACTTTTACGGCGCCGTTGCCGGGGAGGAAAGGTAAAAGGCACTCATACTCCGGTCCCAGGTAACTAAGTACTTTTCTGTTGCCGTTGTGTGTGTGCTCGAAGCTATTTCCTTTAGATCCTGCAATTGCATCTTTTTGTTTCTTGTTAAACACTAGTAAGGCATAATGGAAAACATCTGTGAGCTTTTTATACTATTTCCTGAGTCAAGACATGAATGGTTTAATGCGAAAATTAAAAAACCTATGGAACCTTATTTGCATGCTAGTAGCAATGATATTAGTATGAACGCTTTGAACACCATTGTTGCTAATGATATGGAAAATTCTAAGCTTGGGGAAGCTGGTTTTGATGAGCATGATATTTTTAGTCCCCCAAGCATTGAGGAGAAAATTTTCTTTGATGATACTTTGCCTCCTATTTATGATAATTATAATGATAGTGGTCTTTTGGTGCTGCCTACTATGGAGAGTAAATTTTATTATGATTATACTATGCCTCCTACACTTGATGAGAATAATAATGATAGCTACTTTGTTGAATTTGCTCCCACTACAATTAATAAGAATGACTATGCTTATGTTGGGAGTAGTAATAATTTTATGCATGAGACTCATGATAAGAATGCTTTATGTGATACTTATATTGTTGAGTTTGTTCATGATGCCACTAAAAGTTATTATGAGAGAGGAAAATATGGTTGTAGAAGTTTTCATGTTACTAAAACACCTCTCTATATGCTGAAATTTTTGAAGTTACACTTGTTTTATCTTTCTATGCTTGTTGCATCATGCTTCATGAATTTGTTTATTTACAAGATTCCTATGCATAGGAAGCATGTTAGGCTTAAATTTGTTTTTAATTTGCTTCTTGATGCTCTCTTTTGCTTCAACTCTTATTCCTTGCGAGTGCATCATTAAAACTGCTGAGCCCATCTTAATGGCTATAAAGAAAGCACTTCTTGGGAGATAACCCATGTGTTTATTTTACTACAGTACTTTTGTTTTATATTTGAGTCTTGGAAGTTGTTACTACTGTAGCAAGCTCTCCTTATCTTATTTTATTGCATTGTTGTGCCAAGTAAAGTCTTTGATAGTAAAGTCAATACTAGATTTGGACTACTGCGCAGAAACAGATTTCTTGCTGTCACGAATTTGGGCAGGGTTCTCTGTAGGTAACTCAGAAAAATCTGCCAATTTACGTGAGTGATCCTCAGATATGTACGCAACTTTCATTCAATTTGAGCATTTTCATCTGAGCAAGTCTGGTGCCTCTAAAAAATTCGTCTTTACGGACTGTTCTGTTTTGACAGATTCTGCCTTTTATTTCGCATTGCCTCTTTTGCTATGTTGAATGGATTTCTTTGTTCCATTAACGTCCAGTAGCTTTGTGCAATGTCCAGAAGTGTTAAGAATGATTGTGTCACCTCTGAACATGTGAATTTTTGATTATGCACTAACCCTCTAATAAGTTTGTTTTGAGTTTGGCGTGGAGGAAGTTTTCAAGGGTCAAGAGAGGAGGATGATACAATATGATCAAGAAGAGTGAAAGGTCAAAGCTTGGGGATGCCCCCGTGGTTCATCCCTGCATATTTTAAGAAGACCCAAGCGTCTAAGCTTGGGGATGCCCAAGGCATCCCTTCTTCATCGACAATTTATCAGGTCACCTCTAGTGAAACTATATTTTTATTCCGTCACATCTTATGTGCTTTACTTGGAGCGTCTGTTTGCTTTTGTTTTTGTTTTTGTTTTTGTTTGAATAAGATCGGATCCTAGCATTCTTTGTGTGGGAGAGAGACACGCTCCGCTGTTTCGTATGAACAAATATGTTCTTAGCTTTATCTTTAATGTTCATTGCGAAAGTTGGACTATTTCATTCATTGTTATATGGTTGGAAACGGAAAATGCCGCATGTGGTAAATGGTTTAATGTCTTGAATAATGTGATACTTGGAAATTGTTGTGCTCATATAGATCATGTTTAAGCTCTTGCATCATGTACCTTGTACCCATGAATGAATAACTACATAGAGCTTGTTAAAATTTGGTTTGCATGATTGATCTCTAGAGTCTAGATATTTTCTGGTTAAGGTGTTTGAACAACAAGGAGACAATGTAAAGTCTTATAATAGCTACAATATGTTCATATGTGAGCTTTGCTGCACCTTTTATACTTGAGTTTGCTTCAAACAACCTTGCTAGCCTAGCCTTGTATTGAGAGGAATTCTTCTCATGCATCCAAATCCTTGAGCCAACTACTATGCCATTTGTGTCCACCATACCTACCTACCACATGGTATTTCTCCGCCATTCCAAAGTATATTACTTGAGTGCTACCTTTAAAATTTCTATTCTTTGTCTTTACAATATATAGCTCATGGGACAAAATAGCCTTAAAAACTATTGTGGTGAAGAATATGTACTTATGTGTCTTATTTCTTAATGAGTTGCTTGTTGAGCGGTAACCATGTTTCTGGGGACGCCATCAACTTTTACCTTTGTTGAATATCATGTGAGTTGCTATGCATGTTCGTCTTGTCAGAAGTAAGGGAGATTTTCATGATCAAATGGTTTGAGTATGCATAATGTTAGAGAAGAACATTGGGCCGCTAACTAAAGCCATGATTCATGGTGGAAGTTTCAGTTTGGACAACTAATCCTCAATCTCTTATGAGAATATTAACTGTTGTTGAATGCTTATGCATTAAAGAGGAGTCCATTATCTGTTGTCTATGTTGTCCCGGTATGGATGTCTAAGTTGAGAATAATCAAAAGCGAGAAATCCAATTCGAGCTTTCTCCTTAGACCTTTGTACAGGCGACATAGAGGTACCCCTTTGTGACACTTGGTTGAAACATATGCTATGCAATGATAATCCATGTTAATCCAAGCTAATTAGGACAAGGTGCGAGCACTATTGGTATACTATGCATGAGGCTTGCAACTTATAAGATGTCTTATACATAACACATATGCTTTATTACTACCGTTGACAAAATTGTTTCTTGTTTTCAAAATGAAAAGCTCTAGCACAAATATAGTAATCCATGATTCCCTCTGCGAAGGGCCTATCTTCTACTTTATTGTTGAGTCAGTTTACCTATTCTTTCTATCCCAGAAGCAAACACTTGTGTCAACTGTGTGCATTGATTCTTACATGTTTACCTATTGCACTTGTTATATTGCTTTGTGTTGACAATTATCCATGAGATAAATATGTTTAAGTTGAAAGCAACCGCTGAAACTTATATCTTCCTTTGTGTTGCTTCAATGCTTTACTAAGAATTTATTGCTTTATGAGTAACTCTTATGCAAGTCTTATTGATGCTTGTCTTGAAAGTTTTATTCATGAAAAGTCTTTGCTATATGATTCATTTGTTTACTCATTATCTTCATCATTGCTTCGAATCGCTGCATTCATCTCATATGCTTACAATAGTATGATCAAGATTATGATAGCATGTCACTTCAGAAATTATCCTTGTTATCGTTTACCTACTCGAGGGCGAGTAGGAACTAAGCTTGGAGATGCTTGATACGTCTCAAACGTGTCTATAATTTCTTATATTCCATGCTACTTTTATGATGATACTCACATGTTTTATACACATTATATGTCATATTTATGCATTTTCCGGAACTAACATATTGACGAGATGCCAAAGGGCCGATTCTTGTTTTACTGCTGTTTTTGGTTTCGAAATCCTAGTAAGGAAATATTCTCGGAATCGGACGAAATCAACGCCCAGCATCTTAGAATTCCACGGAGCTTCCAGAACACCCGAGAGCCACCAGAGGAGGGCAACAGGGCCACCAGACAACAGGGCGGCGCGGCCCAGGGGGGGGCGCCCCCCTATTGTGTGGCGCCCCCGTCAGCCCTCCGACTCCGCCTCTTCGCCTATTTAAAGGTCCCTGACCTAAATCTTCGATGCGAATAAGCCACGGTACGAGAAACCTTCCAGAGCCGCCGCCATCGCGAAGCCAAGATCTGGGGGACAGAAGTCTCTGTTCCGGAACGCCGCCGGGACGGGGAAGTGCCCCCGGAAGGCATCTCCATCGACACCACCGCCATCTTCATCACCGCTGCTGTCTCCCATGAGGAGGGAGTAGTTCTCCATCGAGGCTAAGGGCTGTACCGGTAGCTATGTGGTTAATCTCTCTCATGTGTACTTCAATACAATGATCTCATGAGCTGCCTTACATGATTGAGATTCATATGAGTTTTGTATCACTATTCATCTATGTGTTACCCTAGTGATGTTATTAAAGTACTCTATTCCTGCTCCATGATGTAATGGTGACAGTGTGTGCATCATGTAGTACTTGGCGTAGGTTATGATTGTAATCTCTTGTAGATTATGAAGTTAATTATTGCTATGATAGTATTGATGTGATCTATTCCTCCTTCATAGTGTGATGGTGACAGTGTGCATGCTATCTCAGTACTTGGTGTAATTGCAATGATCTATCATGCACTCTAAGGTTATTTAAATATGAACATCGAATGTTGTGGAGCTTGTTAACTCCGGCATTGAGGTGCTCTTGTAGCCCTACGCAATTAGTGGTGTTCATCATCCAACAAGAGAGTGTAGAGTGGTTTTATTATGTGATCAATATTGAGAGTGTCCACTAGTGAAAGTATGATCCCTATGCCTTGTTTCTAAGCATCGAAACTCCGTTTATTTACTGTTCTGTTGCATGTTTGCTTGCTGCCATATTTTATTCAGATTGTTATTACCACTCATATCCATCCATACTACTTGTATTTCACTATCTCTTCGCCGAACTAGTGCACCTATACATCTGAAAAGTGTATTAGGTGTGTTGGAGACACAAGAGACTTCTTGTATTGTGATTGCAGGGTTGCTTGAGAGGGATATCTTTGGCCTCTTCCTCCCTGAGTTCGATAAACCTTGGGTGATCCACTTAAGGGAAACTTGCTGTTGTTCTACAAACCTCTGCTCTTGGAGGCCCAACACTGTCTACAAGAATAGAAGCACCCGTAGACATCATTGCACCTCCTCCCGACGGGTCATGCGGCTGACCTTCCGTCCAGGGTGTGGGCCCTTTGCAGCTCGACCGCTCCCCCTTCTCCGGTGGCCCGTGTCCACCCCTCGCCGCAGTCTCCTGCAGGGTGGGGGGGTGGCATGTCCCGATGTTATGGTGGACATGCACATTCGGCCGAACGCCTGTGGACGATGACGCATGCGGGCATCGTGCTCCTCCGTGGAGGCATCCTCTTGGCTCTGTGCACCTCCCGACATGCTTGGGACAGCGCTTACCTATTGTTGCCCCGCTGGCCGCCCACTCGTATACTTGCGGGACTAGGTTGTTGTCATGGTGGCCTGACCGAGCTGCCTGGACATCCTGGGGTTGCCGCAGTATGTGCCACCCTTCGACCACTAGGTCGGCACACTGGTGTTGTCGCCCCAGTCTCGGCTATCCGACGCCCTTCGACCGTGGTTGGTCTCGGTGGCACATCGCCTTCGGCAATGCCAGCGGCACACCGGTGTCGCCACACGGACTCGGCTATCCGACGCCCTTCGACCGTGTCGGGATGCTTATCCGCGTGCTTCTATTGGTGTCCACGTATTCCACCACCTGCTCCCCTGGTCTGCCTGCTTGCGGTGTGTATTTCTCCAGACATACCCGTTTAGCGGTCGGCTTGAGGTCCCCAAGGTGACGTCTGGTTGTGGCATTATCTGGTTCGCGCTCGTGGCATGCCTCGTCTCTGCATCGCCCTTCGACCACGGGGTCGGCACACCGGTGTCGTCGCCCCAGTCTCGGCTATCCGACGCCCTTCGACTGTTCTTGGTCTTGGTTCTACAGGTCTTCATCGCCGCCCCTCGCTCGCTTGCCAAGTCATAGTGACTAACCTTTGAGGTGCTAGCCTCCCGAGGGGGTTCGGTTGGCTTCGCATGCTAACCTCCCCCTTCCCTTGTGTTCCCTTGTTTCTATTTTTTTAGTTTTTTAGTTGTCTTCTTCTCCTCTGTACCCCTGTATTTTACCCTATCTGTTTGTAAGAACATGAGCCTGCCAGGCTATTTTCGTGGAATATAACAAGCGGTGGGAATTTTCCCCCTGTCAACCTCGAAAAAAAATGAAACAAAAAATATTTGCACGTATAAACTAATTCACGTTTGATTTGTTTTTGAAAAAGACTCATTTTTTCCCGTTGCCCTGGAGTATGTTCCTGGGTACAACTTGGAATTAACCCTAGCTAGATCTTAAGTACACATCATGCAATAGAAATTTTGGTAGGAATACTACCAGACTATCACAATAAAGGGGCTTAAAGATTTTAGGTGAGTGTCAACAGTCGCATATTGTGTGATTCACAGACGCCAAACAGGCCCGCTTCCCTTTATATAGCCAAGTGTATCACAATACTTTCAAAATGTTAAACTAGCTACGCATTTCTTATGGGTACACCGACTATATATACTGAGATATGGGAGCAGAACAAAAGCAAGGTTGTAACCCTTGGTATGTGTGCTTGCCATGGAGTGGAGCATCACATAGTCGCCTCAACCGTACCTACGCCCTTCGATGGTCCGGGACTTCTACCCGTTGACCCATGTGCTGGGTGTGGCCGCTGCCCTCAAGGCGTTACCCTTGCTGGTGGTGCAGAAGACTGAGTCCAGTGCGTCGGCGACGGCACCACTTTCTGGGCATTCTTCAATGCCTGGTCGAGGAAGCTCCAGATCCAGAAGTGGTTTGTTGGTAGCGGCAGCCCCCGTTCATAACCATATGTCATTTAGTAAGGTGTAGAATGTTGTCCGGCGGTTTGAGCACCCCGTTTTGGCGGAATGTCTATTTACCTTCTCTGCAGCCAGCATTAGGAAGATCAAAACTAGGGCCAACAACGAAATGCCAGCCCATGTTTTGATATTCTCGCTCTAGGCCCTACTCGCGAACCTTTTGCGAGCGGTGTGTGGTGTGCAGCCGCCCACGGGCAAGAGACATCTTATTCCATTTCATCAATGGTGAACCAGATCTTGCATTTAAATCAAATAATTAAAGAGTGAATTCCACTTTTTATCCTGTAATGTTGTATTTGTGATTCTAATTACCTTGTCGAGTGAAAATTCATGTAGATTACCTATTTTAAAAAAATTGGATCCTTGTTTTCTGATGTATGTCCATTGGGCAGGGTGTTAGGTGATGATCGGGGTCCAAAATTATCAAGATGATAGTGATGATTGGAACATATGGATAAAGGAAGTTTGGGAAAATATCGGACATGAGGTCCTTCGATATTTTCATATTTTATCACTTCACATTGACGTATCATGCCTATCCTATCGAACAATAAGAAGCAAAGTGATAAATTGGAGCTAATCCATGTTTAAAGTCTCCTAAATGGAATATTTTGGTAGATGTTCCACTAAATGGGGTAATATGTTTCATAAATGTACAACTACAGGGTAAAATTGTGGAATTCACTCATAATTAAATTATGAGTTGTTCTTTCCAATACATTGTATGGAGCTCACAACAGATGTTCCCCGGACTTGAACCCATTGACAGTGCACTGAGCAGTGTAGATGGCTGCTGGCTCCATCATCGATTGCTAGAACTTCAGCATCTCGTAATCAACAAGGCTCAACTCGATTGTATGAAGACAGGAGCTCCTGAAAATGGCACACAACACTTGTGTCAGAGAGGTAAGATACATCCAGACAACTATGCTAGTGTGCAAGATCCATGTACTAGTAGTTTGAGTTATCTTACATTCTTGTCGACTTGCCTGCCTTCAGGAACCTTCTCAGTTCTCACGAAGCAGTATGGAGTTGGTACTGACATATCAAACTTAAGTCTGCCCACGTACTGTCATCCTAGTATCACTTCTAAAGATAAGAATTCATAAAGGAGGATGACCAGGGTGATCTTGTTTTTGTGGTCCTAAACTAGGAATTCTGGGACAACTTTGGAGTGGTTTGACAGGTCCTTCCCTTACCAAGGTGAAGAGAGAATTCTTTTGGGGCATCTGAACAAAATATTTGTAGCAAAGCTATTAGTCTTTTGACCTATAGCCTATAATAAAAACTAGACCATAAAAGCACGCGTTGGTACGCTGGATATATTGAGAAAAGGAGGCCTTTTACAGTAGGAGCGGAGAAATATGACCCGTTCAATCAGCATGTCCGATGGTCTAGATTAATCAATACTTGTGACCAAAAGTAGCTCGATTGATATTTGCACCTTCAGTACAGATAGCATGAATATTGCATAAGTAATACATTGGTATGTCTGATGCTTCGAAGTAATACATGTGTACTGTAAGCCATGTATGATCTCACAAATATAGACTAGTCGGTAACAGGAACTACGTCAATGTTAAATTAACTCTGTAACTTTGTGGCAGTGTCCAGTTTACCGTCCACTGTAATATTTTTGTGCTGCCAGATCGTTCATCTGTTAAGGATCTATGCCACAAGGTTTTGTACCATTTCGACAGTCTGAAGAAGAGTATGCAGGTAGCAGTTATATAGTCCTGGAGGAATTCAGAGTTTCTGACTGGTAACGGTACCCAGTTGCGAGTGTGAGTTGGGGCTGATTTGATATAATTTACGTTCCATAGAACCACATTGTGACTAGCTTTGGCCACCCATGAATTAATGATCACACTAGACTGGCGGTAATGACATGCTTTTCAAATCACAGCTGAGAACAACACACAAGGTACTTTTCGAATGACAGCTGAACAAAATGATTAGGCAACCAAAAGAATCTGGCTACATCATGGTGAATTTTTTTATTCAGATAACATATAAACATTGCTACATTATAAATTAAGCTAGACCATGGCACGTCGATATTTTCTTCAGATATATAACATATAAACACTGCCGACCACATTGATGCAGCGCGACAAACTTGGTGAGAACTGCAGAAGCTGTTCCTTCAACTGGAAAAACAAGCTCATTATCAACCCACCCAGATGAAAAAGAGCTCTGTAACATGTGTTGTGAATGAGCAACTAGTATTCACTGATGGCCAAAGGCCAAGACATGTACATGGCCCTCATACACTGGAAATATATAGTACATGAGTCTATACATCACTAACACCCCCCTCAAACTCATGGTGGATCAACAACACTGAGTTTGGAGAGAAAGAACCCATGTTGTGCTCTAGTTTGGGCCTTAGTGAAGAAGTCAGCAAGCTGTAGCTCGAAAGGCACATAATGAAGAGCCATAACCTCATCCTGCACAGAATTGCGCATATAGAAGGCATCAACAACAATGTGTTTGGTGAGCTCGTGCTTCACCGGATCACGCGCAATGTTGATGGCACCAGTACTGTCCGATAAAAGAGAATTCGGGGCGTCAGCAGAAACACCAAAGTCCTCAAGTAACTAGCGTAACCAAGTCACCTCTGCCGTCAAGAGAGCCATCTCGCAACTCAGCCTCGACACTCGAACGAGAGACTGCAACCTGCTTCTTGGTCTTCCAAGCAATGAGAGAACCACCAAGAAAACATAGTAGGCAGAAAGAGACTTGCGATCCTATGCATCACTAGCCCATGTAGCATCTGAGTAGGTCTGGAGCTGTAAGGAGCTGGAGCGAGGAGAAAAGACGACGGGAGATAGTACCATGAAGATAGCAGAGGACACGAAGGAGATGACTATAGTGGACACTAGTGGGAGTAGACATGAACTGACTCAGAATGTGGACCGGGTAGGAGATGTCAGGACGGGTGAAAGCAAGGTAGACAAGGCTCCCAACCAAGTGACGATAGCGAGTCGGGTCTGTAAGAGGATCACCATCAGTGGGACGGAGATGGACATTGAGCTCCATAGGAGTCTCGATAGTGTGCTCATCACCGAGAGTTGCACGAGTGAGAAGGTCCTGAATATACTTCTCCTGGGAGATATAGAAGCCATCGGAGGTAGAGGAAACCTCAAGCCCAAGAAAGTAGCGAAGATGACCAAGATCAGTCATGAGAAACTGATCACAAAGACGGGCCTTGACAAAGGCAATATACTCAGGGTCGTCACCTGTGATGATCATGCCATCGACATAAAGAAGAAGGAGAGTCCGACCACGAGAAGATGTGTGAACAAAGAGCGCAGGGTCATGTGCGCTATGGACAAAGCCTCAGCAGAGGTCACCACAGAGGCGAAACACTGAAACCAGGCGCGAGGGGCTTGCTTAAGGCCATAGAGAGAGCGCCGGAGACGACAGACCATGCCATCGGGAATAGAGTAGCCAGGAGGTGGCTGCATGTATACCTCCTCACGTAACTCACCGTTAAGAAAAGCATTTTGCACATCAAGCTGAGAGACAGACCAGCGACGATCAGAAGCAACGGCAAGAAGAGTACGAACAGTGGTCATGTGAGCCACTAGAGCAAAGGTCTCGTCATAGTCACGACCATGCTCGTGCTGAAAGCCGCGAGCGACAAGACGAGCCTTGTAGCGCTCAAGAGAACCATCGGAGCGAGTCTTGATCTTGTAGACCCACTTGCAGGTGATGGGATGAACATAGGAAGGAGGAGTGACAACATCCCAGGTGCCAGTACGCTCAAGAGCAGCAATCTCCTCAGCCATCGCTAGCTGCCATTCGGGATGAGCAAGTGCATACCGATAAGAGGTCGGCTCAAGGACAGCAACGAGACCATAGTGAGTGGGAGAATAGCGATCAGGAGGAGGACGAGGACGAGCACGAAGATGATGAGGCGGCTTAGACGGAGAGGGCATCACACCAGAGGTGGAGGGTGTGTCAAGAGGAGCATCATCATCCTCACGGGGACGACATGAGTAGTGAAAATGGTAGGGAGGGACCACCATAGGCGAGGAAGGCGAGAGGGGAGAGGAAGGTGTGCAGGGTGGGGAAGGCGGTGAGGGAGGAGAGGGGGGTCTGGTGGGTGAAGAAGAAGTAGAAGGTGGGGAGAGAATCGGCGGAGCAGGAACCTGAGGCACGGGAGGAGGTGAGTCAGGAAACATGAGAAAAGAGATATCATCCACCAAAAAGGAAGAGGAGGAGGGACGCGGCTAGAAAGGACGGGACTCATCAAAAGTGACGTCCCGAGATATGCGCATCTGACGACCAAGAGGATCCCAGCATTTATATCCCTTGTGCTCAGGACTGTAGCCAAGGAAGACACACTCAACAGATTGAGAAGTTAGCTTGGTGCGTTCGCGTGGAGCTAGAAGAACATAGCAAACGCAACCAAAATGGCGAAGGGTCGAATAATCAGGAGCACGGCCAGTAAGACACTCAAGAGGAATACCACCCTGCAGGGCCGTGGAGGGCGGAAGGTTCATGAGATAGGTGGAGATAGACACAGCCTCAGCCTAGAAGTGAGGAGGAAGAGAGGCAGCGATTATCATCGCACGAGCCATCTCAAGTAGGTGGCGATGCTTGCTTTCAGGCATGCCATTTTGGGCATGGGCACCAGGACAGGAGAACTGGGAAAGAGTGCCCTGCTCAGAAAGAAAACCACGCAACAGCTGGGAGATATACTCACCAGCGGAGTCAGTCCGAAACACACGAATAGGCGTGGAAAACTGAGTATGGACCATGGCAACAAAACGTTTATATATCGAGAGAACCTTGATGTGAGAAGTCATAAAATAGATCCAAGTGTGGCGAGAGAAGTCGTCGATAAAAATAACATAGTAGCGTTGGCCCCCTTGGAAGCAAAAGGAGTCGGGCCCCACAAATCAGAATGAACCAAATCAAAGGAATGCTGAGATACAGACTCACTGGTAGGGTAAGGTAATTGATTTTGTTTACCAAGCCTACAACCCTAACAACCCTGAAGCCAGACATCTCCTGAGACAGGCCCCAGAAGACCTCGACGAAGTAAAGACGACAGTCGAGAACCACAAAGATGACCAAGACGATGATGCCACTGCTGAAAGGAGGCGGGGTAGTGGAAGCAGCAAGCACACGTGGTGAAGTCGGTGAAGTGGTAGAAGAAGGAACATGAAGCCAGTCAAGCTTCCAAAGTCCCTGGGAATCACGACACCGAGGGCCAGCCCCAACAAGGGCCCGAGTGTGGGTGTCCTGAACAGATCAAGAATCAACATCAAGAATGACCCGACAACCAAAATCAGTGAGTTGAGCAGCGGAAAACAAGTTCATGGTAAGACGGGGAACATGAGAAACATCAGGAACGAAAAAGGAGGGTGTAGAAAGAGTGCCACGACTAGCAACTGGAAGAAAAGTACCATCAATAGTAAGAACGTGAACAGGAAGAGGCAGAGGTCGAAGAGAAGAAAGAGAGGAAGAATCAGGCGACATGTGGAAAGAAGCTCCAGAATCCAATACCCACGAGGATATACCTGACTGTGTAGAGGAACCGGTGATACGTCTCCAACGTATCGATAATTTCTTGTGTTCCATGCCACATTATTGATGTTATCTACATGTTTTATGCACACTTTATATCATATTCGTGCATTTTCTGGAACTAACCTATTAACAAGATGCCGAAGTGCCGCTGTCGTTTTCTCGCTGTTTTTGGTTTCAGAAATCCTAGTAAAGAAATATTCTCGGAATTGGACGAAATAAAAGCCCAGAGGCCTATTTTCTCACGAAGCTTCCGGAAGTCCGAAGGAGAGACGAAGAGGGGCCACGGGGTGGCCAAACCCTAGGGCGGCGCGGCCCCACCCCGGCCGCGCCGGCCGTGGTGTGGGCCCCCGTGCCGCCTCTTGACTTGCCCTTCCGCCTACAAATAGCCTCCGTGACGAAACCCCAGCACCGAGAGCCACGATACGGAAAACATTACCGAGACGCCGTCGCCGCCGATCCCATCTCGGGGGATCCCGGAGATCGCCTCCGGCACCCTCGCCGGAGAGGGGAATCATCTCCCGGAGGACTCTACACCGCCATGGTCGCCTCCGGAGTGATGAGTGAGTAGTCTACCCCTGGACTATGGGTCCATAGCAGTAGCTAGATGGTTGTCTTCTCCCCATTGTGCTATCATTGTCGGATCTTGTGAGCTGCCTATCATGATCAAGATCATCTATATGTAATTCTATATGTTGCGTTTGTTGGGATCCGATGAATAGAGAATACTTGTTATGTTGATTATCAAAGTTATGCTTATGTGTTGTTTATGATCTTGCATGCTCTCCGTTATTAGTAGATGCTCTGGCCAAGTAGATGCTTTTAACTCCAAGAGGGAGTACTTATGCTCGATAGTGGGTTCATGCCCGCATTGACACCGGGACAAAGTGACGGAAAGTTCTAAGGTTGTGTTGTGCTGTTGCCACTAGGGATAAAACATTGATGCTATGTCTAAGGATGTAGTTGTTGATTACATTACGCACCATACTTAATGCAATTGTCCGTTGCTTGCAACTTAATACTGGAGGGGGTTCGGATGATAACTCCGAAGGTGGACTTTTTAGGCATAGATGCAGTTGGATGGCGGTCTATGTACTTTGTCGTAATGCCCAATTAAATCTCACTATACTCATCATGATATGTATGTGCATTGTCATGCTCTCTTTATTTGTCAATTGCCCAACCGTAATTTGTTCACCCAACATGCTGTTCGTCTTATGGGAGAGACACCTCTAGTGAACCGTGGACCCCGGTCCAATTCTCTTTACTCGAAATACAATCTACTCGCAATACTTGTTTCTACTGTTTTCTCTCGCAAACAATCATCTTCCACACAATACGGTTAATCCTTTGTTACAGCAAGCCGGTGAGATTGACAACCTCACCGTTTCGTTGGGGCAAAGTAGCTTGGTTGTGTTGTGCAGGTTCCACGTTGGCGCCGGAATCTCTGGTGTTGCGCCGCACTACATCCCGCCGCCATCAACCTTCAACGTGCTTCTTGGCTCCTCCTGGTTCGATAAACCTTGGTTTCTTTCTGAGGGAAAACTTGCTGCCGTGCGCATCATACCTTCCTCTTGGGGTTGCCCAACGAACGTGTGAAATACACGCCATCAAGCTCTTTTTCTGGCGCCGTTGCCGGGGAGATCAAGACACGCTGCAAGGGGAGTCTCCACTTCTCAATCTCTTTACTTTGTTTTTGTCTTGCTTTATTTTATTTACTACTTTGTTTGCTGCACTTATATCAAAACACAAAAAAATTAGTTGCTAGCTTTACTTTATTTGCTATCTTGTTTGCTATATCGAAAACACAAAAAAATTAGTTTACTTGCATTTACTTTATCTAGTTTGCTTTATTGTCTTGCACTCTATATTAAAAATACAAAAAAAAAATTTTAGTTACTTTTGTTACCATGTCTAGCTCTGAACCCGTTACTTCTTCGCCTGAAGAATTAGTCTTCACTTTTAAACAAGGGGATGAGGAGAGTTTTAAGGATGCTTGGTCTAGAATTTTTACTTCTTATCGTGAAACTGAACCTCAAATGACTCTAAGTTTGCTCCTTAGTAATTTTTATTTTGGTCTTATGGTTCGCTATAGATATGCTTTGGATACTTTAGTGGGAGGAGATTTCCTTCATTGCAATGGGGATCAAGCTTTTAATGCCATAAAGAAGTTGGTTGCATCATATGATTCAGCTAATAACTTTGATTCGAGTCCTCGCTAGCATATATAGTAGATTAAATACTCGGAGATAAGTACATCTCGCTTGAATGATAACTATTGCCACGTTCGTAATCGTCTTGAACAAGTCTTAGTGAACTCTAAACTCTCATTGTGGGATCCTTCGTTAAAATTTTTATCGGTGATCGAACACTCCATGCCTACTGTGATATTATGTATGAATTTTGCCTTATGCCTGAAAGTATTTATAAATCTTTGAAACTTTGGGGAGTTGAGGAAGGAGGAGAAAAGATAACTCTCATTGATAACTCTACTATAATCCCTAAAGGAATAGCCGCAGGTGTGCATACAACTATTTGTGGGAGAACAATATCCATTGATTATCTTGTTGTTGAAACAGGAAAACTCACACTCGGAAGATCCCCGCTGAAACTATTGGGAGCAGTCATTGATGTTGGAGAAGGCACTTTGAAATTCACCTCTATACCGGGAGAAACTCGTATATTTCCTAAACCAAAGGGAAAGAAAAACAATAAGAAAGGTAAGGGTAAGGCCCAAGGTAATGTTGATGCACCACCCTTCGATAATACTTGATACACACTTTCTGCGCCTAGCTGAAAGGCGTTAAAGAAAAGCGCTTATGGGAGACAACCCATGTTTTTACCTACAGTACTTTGTTTTTATTTTGTGTCTTGGAAGTTGTTTACTACTGTAGCAACCTCTCCTTATCTTAGTTTTGAGTTTTGTTGTGCCAAGTTAAGCCGTTGATAGAAAAGTAAGTACTAGATTTGGATTACTGCGCAGTTCCAGATTTCTTTGCTGTCACGGATCTGAGCCCACTGCCCTGCAGGAAGCTCAGAAAATTATGCCAATTTACGTGCATGATCCTCAGATATGTACGCAACTTTCATTCAATTTGAGCATTTTCATTTGAGCAAGTCTGGTGCCATTTTAAAATTCGTCAATACGAACTGTTCTGTTTTGACAGATTCTGCCTTTTATTTCGCATTGCCTCTTTCGCTATGTTGGATGAATTTCTTTGATCCACTAATGTCCAGTAGCATTATGCAATGTCCAGAAGTGTTAAGAATGAGTGTGTCACCTCTGAATATGTCAATTTATATTGTGCACTAACCCTCTAATGAGTTGTTTCGAGTTTGGTGTGGAGGAAGTTTTCAAGGATCAAGAGAGGAGTATGATGCAACATGATCAAGGAGAGTGAAAGCTCTAAGCTTGGGGATGCACCCGGTGGTTCACCCCTGCATATATCAAGAAGACTCAAGCGTCTAAGCTTGGGGATGCCCAAGGCATCCCCTTCTTCATCAACAAATTATCAGGTTCCTCCCCCGAAACTACATTTTTATTCGGCCACATCTTATGTGCTTTTTCTTGGAGCGTCGGTTTGTTTTTGTTTTTGTTTTGTTTGAATAAAATGGATCCTAGCATTCACTTTATGGGAGAGATACACACTCCGCTGTAGCATATGGACAAATATGTCCTTGGTTTCTACTCATAGTATTCATGGCGAAGTTTCTCCTTCGTTAAATTGTTATATGGTTGGAATTGGAAAATGATACATGTAGTAATTGCTATAAATGTTTTGGGTAATGTGATACTTGGCAATTGTTGTGTTCATGTTTAAGCTCTTGCATCATATGCTTTGCACCCATTAATGAAGAAATACATAGAGCATGCTAAAATTTGGTTTGCATATTTGGTTTCTCTAAGGTCTAGATAATTTCTAGTTTTGAGTTTGAACAACAAGGAAGACGGTATAGAGTATTATAATGCTTTCAATATGTCTTTTATGTGAATTTTGCTGTACTAGTTCATCCTTGTGTTTGCCTCAAATAACCTTGCTAGCCTAAACCTTGTATCGAGAGGGAATACTTCTCATGCATCCAAAATACTTGAGCCAACCACTATGCCATTTGTGTCCACCATACCTACCTACTACATGGTGTTTTCCAGCCATTCCAAAGTAAATTGCTTGAGTGCTACCTTTAAAATTCCATCATTCACCTTTGCAATATATAGCTCATGGGACAAATAGCTTAAAAACTATTGTGGTATTGAATATGTAATTATGCACTTTATCTCTTATTAAGTTGCTTGTTGCGCGATAACCATGTTTATCGGGGAACGCCATCAACTCATTTGTTGAATTTCATGTGAGTTGCTATGCATGTTCGTCTTGTCTCGAAGTAAGGGCGATCTACACCGAGTTGAATGGTTTGAGCATGCATATTGTGAGAGAAGAACATTGGGCCGCTAACTAAAGCCATGTTCCATGGTGGAAGTTTCAGTTTTGGACAAACATCCTCAAATCTCTAATGAGAAAAGAATTAATTGTTGTTGAATGCTTAAAGCATTAAAAGAGGAGTCCATTATCCGTTGTCTATGTTGTCCCGGTATGGATGTCTAAGTTGAGAATAATCAAAAGCGAGAAATCCAAATGCGAGCTTTCTCCTTAGACCTTTGTACAGGCGGCATAGAGGTACCCCTTTGTGATACTTGGTTAAAGCATATGTATTGCGGTGATAATCCAGGTAGTCCAAGCTAATTAGGACAAGGTACGAGCACTATTAGTACACTATGCATGAGGCTTGCAACTTATAAGATATAATGTACATAACTCATATGCTTTATTACTACCGTTAACAAAATTGTTTCATGTTTTCAAAATAAAAGCTCTAGCACAAATATAGCAATCGATGCTTTCCTCTTTGAAGGGCCATTCTTTTTACTTTTATGTTGAGTCAGTTCACCTATTTCTCTCCACCTCAAGAAGCAAACACTTGTGTGAACTGTGCATTGATTCTTACATACTTGCTTATTGCACTTATCATATTACTCTATGTTGACAATATCCATGAGATATACATGTTACAAGTTGAAAGCAACTGCTGAAACTTAATCTTCTTTTGTGTTGCTTCAATACCTTTACTTCGAATTATTGCTTTATGAGTTAACTCTTATGCAAGACTTATTGATGCTTGTCTTGAAGTGCTATTCATGAAAAGTCTTTGCTTTATGATTCACTTGTTTACTCATGTCATACACATTGTTTTGATCGCTGCATTCTCTACATATGCCTTACAAATAGTATGATCAAGTTTATGATGGCATGTCACTCCGTAAATTATCTTTGTTATCGTTTTACCTCGCTCGGGACGAGCAGTAACTAAGCTTGGGGATGCTGATACGTCTCCAACGTATCGATAATTTCTTGTGTTCCATGCCACATTATTGATGTTATCTACATGTTTTATGCACACTTTATATCATATTCGTGCATTTTCCGGAACTAACCTATTAACAAGATGCCGAAGTGCCGCTGTCGTTTTCTCGCTGTTTTTGGTTTCAGAAATCCTAGTAAAGAAATATTCTCGGAATTGGACGAAATAAAAGCCCGGAGGCCTATTTTCTCACGAAGCTTCCGAAGTCCGAAGGAGAGACGAAGAGGGGCCACGGGGTGGCCAAACCCTAGGGCGGCGCGGCCCCACCCTCGGCCGCGCCGGCCCGTGGTGTGGGCCCCCCGTGCCGCCTCTTGACTTGCCCTTCCGCCTACAAATAGCCTCCGTGACGAAACCCCCGCACCGAGAGCCACGATACGGAAAACATTACCGAGACGCCGTCGCCGCCGATCCCATCTCGGGGGATCCCGGAGATCGCCTCCGGCACCCTGCCGGAGAGGGGAATCATCTCCCGGAGGACTCTACACCGCCATGGTCGCCTCCGGAGTGATGAGTGAGTAGTCTACCCCTGGACTATGGGTCCATAGCAGTAGCTAGATGGTTGTCTTCTCCCCATTGTGCTATCATTGTCGGATCTTGTGAGCTGCCTATCATGATCAAGATCATCTATATGTAATTCTATATGTTGCGTTTGTTGGGATCCGATGAATAGAGAATACTTGTTATGTTGATTATCAAAGTTATGCTTATGTGTTGTTTATGATCTTGCATGCTCTCCGTTATTAGTAGATGCTCCGGCCAAGTAGATGCTTTTAACTCCAAGAGGGAGTACTTATGCTCGATAGTGGGTTCATGCCCGCATTGACACCGGGACGAGTGACGTAAAGTTCTAAGGTTGTGTTGTGCTCGTTGCCACTAGGGATAAAACATTGATGCTATGTCTAAGGATGTAGTTGTTGATTACATTACGCACCATACTTAATGCAATTGTCTCGTTGCTTGCAACTTAATACCGGAGGGGGTTCGGATGATAACCCGAAGGTGGACTTTTTAGGCATAGATGCAGCTTGGATGGCGGTCTATGTACTTTGTCGTAATGCCCAATTAAATCTCACTATACTCATCATGATATGTATGTGCATTGTCATGCTCTCTTTATTTGTCAATTGCCCAACCGTAATTTGTTCACCCAACATGCTGTTCGTCTTATGGGAGAGACACCTCTAGTGAACTGTGGACCCCGGTCCAATTCTCTTTACCGAAATACAATCTACTCGCAATACTTGTTTCTACTGTTTTCTCTCGCAAACAATCATCTTCCACACAATACGGTTAATCCTTTGTTACAGCAAGCCGGTGAGATTGACAACCTCACTGTTTCGTTGGGGCAAAGTAGCTTGGTTGTGTTGTGCAGGTTCCACGTTGGCGCCGGAATCTCTGGTGTTGCGCCGCACTACATCCCGCCGCCATCAACCTTCAACGTGCTTCTTGGCTCCTCCTGGTTCGATAAACCTTGGTTTCTTTCTGAGGGAAAACTTGCTGCTGTGCGCATCATACCTTCCTCTTGGGGTTGCCCAACGAACGTGTGAAATACACGCCATCAACCGGCCACAGAGGCAGCGGTGCCCGTCGAAGCAGAGCCTGAGGAGGCAAGAAGGCGTTGAAGCCTCGCAATATCCTGCACAGTGAAGCCGGTGGTGACGGGCGCTGAAGGTGGAGCACGAGCAAGCACTCCTCGCTGCTTCTGATAGTAGTCAGACTCAAGGTGACCAGGACTCCGACAGTGAGTGCAGAAACGAGGAGGACGAGAACGACCTCCACCGCGAGAAGGGCGAGCTCCTCCAGTAGCAACAGGCGCTGGTGTGGGTGGAAGCGGCGGTGCAGGGGCAGCCGGAACCCGAGCAACAAGAAAAGAAGGTGTCCCAAGTAGACCAGCACCACGCAGACGTGTCTCCTCAGCACGAAGCTCAGTCAGCACCTCTAAGATAGGAACACGGCCCCGAGAAAACAACTAGGCATGATGGGGCTCAAATTCTGGACGAAGTCTAGACAGGAACTCTGTAATGTCCCAGGTATTGGGGTTACAAAAATAGAGGAAACAGATGTGTGCATTGCATTCATGCATAGAAAATCTGGGGAATTTTCGCGCTTTAAAGTAAAACAGTCACAGTAACTGAAGTTTCACTTGACCTTGGTGTAATTGAAGTAGCTCCTCAAGTCAAGCGTTATAAACCTCAATGTGACTTTACTAAAACCTTGTTTTGGGTAGAGATGAATTGATCTAAGGGGTTAGATCAAATGGAATTAAAATCAACACAAGGACTAATTAATCAAGGATCAACTACTTGATCTTATCAAAGATCACAACATGATATTTCTTGTCATAACATATGAACAGACATCTATTTGGAAATCAAGTAACAATAAATGGACAAACCATTCTTCACTCATCTTTCCATGTCTTAAACAAATCCATGATCCTACCATGAACCTCATGGTATTCATTTACCTCATTCTTGGAAACAAGACAAGGAGATCAATTCAGGAATATATATTCTTCTCTATTCCAAATTATTATACAACAAACCTAGAGAGGTGAGAGCCCTATTTTGTTAAAGAAGAAATGACAAACCTTGAGGCAAACCTTGGATATAAATATCCATATGATCACAAAATCATCTTCAAGAGGAACCCTAGAGTATTATTCAAGTCATTCCCAAATGAGAGGGACCATTCATACTAAACCTAGCTTTAACTATTTAAGAATAAAGGACAACCATTGAACTCTAGTATTAGGAGTACACCATAACTTAGAATAACTATGCCTATGAAAGATAGCTCAACCTATGGTGATACACTCAAGAAAGTTTAAGCCAACACTTGAATGTGAGGGAGAGAACTATTCATATAACCAAATGATTATATCAACATTGTTTAAGTAGAACCCTAACAGAATATCTCAGGTATTCTCCTGGGATATAAACTATAGAAACAATCATAGTAGTCCCATTCAAGAAGGTAAATTAGATGTACTATACTTTAGTTAATCAAGACAATGCTTGATTATGGAAGTGAGAAACCTATCTAATGAGAGATACATTAGGAAGCCAAACCTTGATCATTATAAATTGAGTGATGATCATAAACCCTAAGAACTTGAGGTAGAGATACTAAGAACAAGTTGATTATGCCTAATCCATGATCATGTTCTTAAGGTATGTGAGGATAAGTTAAACCCTAATAGGATAAGTAAATATCAATTACCACATGAAATCATAGGGAGGTAACTAGTAAGCAACTCTAGGCTTATATCCTAACCTTAACTTGTGAATAACTTGGGATCATAAATAGAATCTTATCACAACTATATCCCACTTACTCCTCAATTAAAGAACCTAAGAAAACCTTAGGGTGAAACTCCATACTTAATATGGTGAGAAACCATCCATCCATATGACCAAAGTTAACTATAAAAGAACCATAACCACTTTAGTTACTTTAAAAATAGATTAAGGATATAATAGAAATCTCTTGGTATAAGATAAAAACAATTCTCAAGTCCTTAGTAATTAAAGGAGAACAGAAACAACTAAGCAAGTAACCATATTACAATGGTTAGGGGAGATTAAACCTTAGCCAATGCACTATGGTGTCATCCCATATCTACAACCTAGCATCATATCTCAACCCTAGTTTATGCATCATTTGGGTGATCACAACTATAAACCTAGTTCACATTTGAGTTTCAAACCATGTGTCATTAGGTAAATATCATTAGAACCCTAGTGTGGCATATTAATAAACTCTTATGCTTCATTTATAAAACCTGAGAAAAAACCCTTGTGATACATCCTATAATTAAAACCCATGTGTGGTGAATAACCACTCATACCAACCACTGATCTATATAATTAAGACCCAACCTTGAGGAGAGTAATATCTACTCTAGATAACTCAAAGTGTTAATAGACCATAAAACAAATGCTAATGAATATGGGTTATCATCAAACCTAAAAAACCTTACTAAAATGTTGCTCACATGAACTAACATGCAAGTGATTAATTTCTCAAATAGGAACTAAGACATAATAACAACTTCAGAAATACCTTGAGATGAAGGTATCAACTCTTATATTTCTAAATTGAATAGGAATTCATAACAGAAAAGGAAATTAAAGTGAAAATATCAACTCATGTCTATTTGCTATTTTGAATAAGTTCACAAATATGCAAATAATCTAGTATAAAATATGAATTCAAATAGAATAGTGAAACAATAGCTAGTATACTAAATCTTGAATGGATTAGCATAATTACAAATATCTGCAAATAGAATTGAATTCAAATCTGAGTTAAAATAGAAAATATACAAAAGGAGAAATAAAAACAGAGAAAAAATGAGGGAAATACTCACCTGGCCGTGTAGCCCATGAAGAAGCCCAGTAGTAGCCTGCAGAGCAGCCCAACACCATCACCACGAAGACGGCCCAGCCCAGCCCACGTACCGTTTCGCCTGGATAAGATCGAAGCCGAAGTCATCGTCTTCGTCTTCGCCATCGATGACGCGCGGGAGGACGCCAGCGCGATGAGGAGAGCCACGTCCCGGCCGCCGTTGCTGACCACTCTCTCTCAACGACGACCGCCGGACATCGTATAAATACGAGGAGGAAACCCAGAGCTTCTCTCTTCTTCTTTTCGTCGCCATAACCGAAACCCTAGCCGCCAGCAACCCTAGGAATCCACAGTTCCCGACCACCCCGGAGCCCGCCGTTGAGCTCAGGAGGAGCGCCTCGACGTCCTCATTCATCTGGTGCAGCCACACGTCAAGGGGAGCTCGGTGGAGGGGGAATTTAGCCGTTCCCTTTCGCGGTACTGCGAGAGAAATGGCGACCACCGTGACGCCTCCGTCTTCAATCGACACCGGCGACCTACATGAATCATCCAGGTGACCTTGCACATCTCATGAGCGTCTTATTGAACCCTAGATCATGCCGTAGCACCCCTGTCACCGTCGACCACCGTCCGCCGCCGCTGAACCTCACCGTTCGCCATGCTCCGGTGACCATTTCCGAGCGGCGCGGCCACCATTAGCTTCACCTCGTTGCCCTCGTTCGATCAAGCACGCGCACGCCCCCGCGGGAGCCCGGGAATGCCGGCGCCGTCGTCGACTGCCCCGCTGGTCACCGTGAGCCATGCCACGTTGGCGCCACCGTGGCGGGTGACATGGTCACTGGCCCACTAGCCAGTGGCTGTGGGTAGGAATAGTCGGGTAGGTTTAGCAGATTCATGTTTTAATTCAAATTTCATAATTACTGAAAGTTTGCAGATCAATAAAAAATTCATATTAACTCGGAAAAACATAAATGAGATATCAAAATGTTCATAAAAATAAATTCTATTTAATAAAAAAATAATATGAAATTTTTATTTTTAATAAAAATTTAATTGTTTAATACTTGTTATTTAAGCCTTTAATTTTAATTCTAAATTCAATTAAAATTCAATAATTAGGAAAAAGGTATAAAATAAATAAAAACCAGTAAAGTTAATATAGAAAACATTAAAGCTAATTTTCCTTATTTGTTATTTTGTTAAATCTCGATTAGTGGAGATTTAAACCCTAATTAATAATTACCTTAATTATTAATTCATTAAAAATAATAAAATGCCAAACCCCATGTAACATCCCAACCTTGTTTATCTAAATAAAGGAGTGATCATGTGCATTTCATGCATTTAGTTTGCATTTGAGCAAAAATTTGCATTTGCATTTGCATTTTCCAATTATGCAAAGTCCTTCTCTATTTCTTCTCCATTCAAAATCTCTCAAGATTTATAAAATAAACAACATGGCATTGTTGTTATTCAATAAGTCCATGTGTGTTTAATATCTTCTCTGCAAAATTTGAGTTCAAACAAAATTCAAAACAGATTTGAAAATTGAATTTGGAATGAGAAATAAAAACCAGAAAAAAAAATAGAGAGAACCCTCTCTCTCACTCTCCTGGGCTCAGCCCACTCTCTCTTTCTTTCTTTCCTCTCTGGCCGCAGCCCAAAACGGCCCAACTCGGCCCAGCCGAACCCCTTCACCAGCCCAACCATTTTCGCAGGGGGTTAAGTGTAAAATGGTCGGGGTCATCCCCTTCCTCCGTTCGAGCAAGCAGCTCGCTGGCAGCAGCTGCGAGCTCGGCCGCGCGGAGATGCTCGCCGCCGCCCCCCGGCGGCCATAAATAGTCGTGCCGCCGTCGCCTTGGCCAACCCTAGCCTCGCCACCTCTTTTTCCCCCTCCGTTTTCTCTCACGCACGTCGGAGGCCGAAACCCCGGCGGACGCACCGCCCCACCCCCGTCGATTCCGGCGTCCCCGAGCTCCGGCGAGACCGCCGTTGAGTCCGCCTCGTCCTCCACTTCATCTCCATCGTCGCGCGTGTCCAGGGGAGCAGGGAATCGGGCCAATCGAGGCCATCTTCTCCGACACCGGCCGCCGTCTTCGCCGAAGCCCCCGTCGCCGTCGAGCCTCCCCCGAGCCCGCCGTCACCTCCATCCGCATCAGGGTGAGCAGGCGATCCTCCTGGTGCCCCTAGCTCCTCCCCTCTCGCCTTGTAGCACCGCCGCCACGAACCACCTGCCCCGGCCGCCGTCGGGCTTCGTCTCCGGCGAAGCTCCGGCGACCAATCCAAGGCGGCGCCACCACCAGATGGTTCCCCGCGTTGAGCCGCACCATTCCCCCACCCGCACGCCCCTAATCACTGGCCGAATCGCT